>NC_057799.1:110996184-111296184 GCF_018294505.1 Triticum aestivum | reverse complement strand
GTAATCGCTCGCCGGAGATTCTCCGTTCATGGCCACCCCGTCGATCCGCCTATAAATAGAGGCCCCGAGCTTCAACTCGAGCACCCACCATCCCTGCACTCCCCCTAGAGCAAGCCTAGCCACTGGTAGAGCCCCGAGGAGGTCTCCTTCCTCGACTCCGGCCGCCGCGACCCACCACGGGATCCAGCCCGATTCGCCCCCGTGTGCGCTCCTCCGCCTCCATTCTCTTGCCAATAGCTTCACCTTGCATCACTCGTTCTGACCCGCGCCTCAATTCGTAGTTTGCAGCCCTCCACCGGAGTTCCCCATCCTCACCCGAGCCGCCGTCCGCCGGAGATAGTGTCGCCGTCGACGTGGTGCTCCCCGTTGGACGAGTCCACCACCCACCGACGCGGAAGAAGACGCTGAAGCTCTTGGTACCCTCCGTTTGTCCTAACTCGCCGTGGTTCGACGCCGGCGTCCACCGCAGTCTTCGGGCGCCGGCGAGCTTTTCAAACCTGACATGTGGACCCCGCGTGTCAGCCTCTGTTTTATTCCACCTCAAACCGTTTTCTGTTGGCGCCTTCGGGCAAAATACGCTTTCTCCTTTGCGCTTGTGCATTCCCAACCGAAGCGTTTTCTGTTTTCTCAGTTAAAACCCCAGAACTTTTCTGTTTCATTACAGATAAGTCCCTGGACAGAAACCTTTATAACTTTTTAATAAAAAGGAATTTTTGAGTGATTCTTTTTCTGACAATCTTCAAATTTTGTCTAGTTTTTTTATGGTATTTATTTGAAAAATATTTGGAAAAGTTTCTGTGTATGTGTTGGTTTTCACGTTAGTACCCGTTTCGTGATTGCCGTAGGTTCCGGGAGAGGTGAAGGGGCCGCGAACTTCGCCGAGCTAGACTCCGACTTCTCCGAACCAGGCAAGCATGTTTTGAACATTTGATATGGCAGATGTTTTGCATGTTCACGTGAGAGTTTGTGCGTGGCATATGAGTGTCGGTAAAAACCTCGTTGCTTGTAAGGCAACGACCCGGTTGTTCCAAAGTTGCGATGACCTCTGATGAGAGGTGGCCTAATCATGTGGTGACATGAAGGGCAGTAAGGTGGTACTGTTGTAGCATACCAGCCTTGCTTCATCCGACTTTTTCTCGACGTTAACGTGGTTGGAGCTACGTTATCGTTCTTTTCCCCGCATGTTCCAAAGTTGCGATGACCTCTGATGAGAGGTGGCCTAATCATGTGGTGACATGAAGGGCAGTAAGGTGGTACTGTTGTAGCATACCAGCCTTGCGTCATCCGACTTCCTCCGACGTTAACGTGGTTGGAGCCACGTTACCGTTCTTTCCCCTTCCGTGCTACCACATGTCTCATTGCCAGGATGCGGTTTAGTAAGTTGGTAGCCTCTTTCCGTGTACACACCAAACAGAGAGGCCGGGATGATACCTTGGCCCAGGATTAAAGCCAGTCATCCGGTCAGGGGGCATGGGTGTTTCCGGTTGGGACCGAGAGGGGGGCACCCCCTTAGAGCGCGCGTATAGAAATTTGATCCCATGCTACGCGAGGTTGTAGCCTCCCCGTCTCAAGGTTTTTCTTGGACGTTGCCGAGGGTGATCCCTGGCTTCGGATGGTTGAATTGGGTGTGTACTGGTTAGACGTGTTTCTTCCAAAACACCGTAGACGGAACTAGTCCCCGTGACTACTGAAATCCGTTGGCTGTGGTTAAGTACAAACTCTGCAGAGTCAATTCTTTCCAAATCATCGTATCCATGATCAGTAGTGTAAACATTATATCCATATCTATCCGTGTGAAAATCTTGTCCCCGGTGAACAAGCTCAAGTGTCAGTTTTATTGTTATTCCTGTGGATGGACTAACTTTATATTTATCTCATGCTCGTGATAAATTATATTCCCGACTATTGTATTATTGAGCTACAATATAAGCCCTTTATGAGAGGTCGCGCAGACGTCCGACTGTGGCGTGTACTCGTTTCTCACTTTAAATATAAGCCCTTTATGTAATGTCGCTCAGACGTCCGACTGTGGCATGCACTGCCTTTATTTTCTGTTACAAGCCCTTTATGTGGTGTCGCCCCGACGCCCGACTGTGGCATTATCATCCCGCATTTTCCGCTCGAGGAGTCTTTCAGACACTCGTTTGGCACCTGTATTATTATTCCGCATTTTCCGCTCGAGGAGTCCTTCAGACACTCGTTTGGCACCTGTATTATTATTCCGCATTTTCCGCTCGAGGAGTCCTTCAGACACTCGTTTGGCACCTGTATTACTATTCTGCAGTTTCCGCTCGAGGCGTCATTCAGACCCTCGCTTGGCACCCAGTATTTATTATCTCTATGTCTGATCGCACTGGTTAACTTGTTCATATGCTTCATGTTTACATTTGTTATACCTTATGTTCGAACTGTCTTGCGAGTACTTTCATAGTACTCACCTGGCTTGTTGATTTGGCCAGATGTTGACGAAGGCGATCTCTTGGATGAAGAGTTTGATAGCACGTCCGACGCCTAGAGGAGTCCCAGTCAGTCCTGCGCGATCCCGGATATTGGTCACTTGTATTGTATACGCTTCCGCCACCCGCAATAAATCTTCTCGAGCCTCACTCCGACGCTCGATGAGTTGTAGTCTTCTGGAATCATATCACTCGCTTCGCGATGATATTTCCACCACCATCATTATCGTGAGTTAGTAGTTGCCACCCTATCCGCCGTTTTGTTTTAGCGGCGTGCATGTAATAAATTGTTGGGCAGTCTCTGCTCAACCTTGTATTATATTTAGTACTCCTGGTATTTTTCTTCTGTGACCAAGATATTGTCTATCAGTGAGAAGGAATTCTTCCTCGCTGGTCCGTAAAAGGGATTGGTCTCTCAATAATTATTTTATTGAAAAACCGGTCGTGACAGCGGCAGGTCCGCAAATGCCCCTGGGGAACTCCGAATTCGGGTTAGTAAGAAATACTTCTTCTTCACGTACTTGCTTTGCATACTAAACGCCTTACCCGCCGCGATCTTCTTGGCCTCCTGGATCTCCTGGAGGGCACCCTGGGCTTCAACTCGGGCCTCCACCGCACTTTGGCGAGCCTTGGCGAGTTCAGTCTCTCGAGCCGAAACATCGCCCTCCAAGGCATCGCACTTTTTCACCGCATCCTGGAGCTCTTGCTGGACCTCGTTGAGCCGGGCCTTGAGCTTTTTACGAGCGGCTTGCTCCTTGGTAGCCTTCTCCTCGGCTTCGGCCAGGGCCTTTTGTTGGGGAACGTAGCAGAAATTCAAAATTTTCCTACGTGTCACCAAGATCAATCTAGGAGATGCTAGCAACGAGAGGGGAGGAGTGCATCTACATACCCTTGTAGATCGCGAGCGGAAGCGTTCAAGTGAACGGGGTTGATGGAGTCGTACTCATCGTGATCCAAATCACCGATGACCGAGCGCCGAACGGACGGCACCTCCGCGTTCAACACACGCACCGTTGGGAAGACGTCTCCTCCTTCTTGATCCAGCAAGGGGAGGGAGAGGTTGATGGAGATCCAGCAGCACGACGGCGTGGTGGTGGAAGCAGCGGGGATCTCGACAGGGCTTCGCCAAGCTCAGCGAGAGGGAGAGGTGTCACCGGAGGGAGAGGGAGGCGCCAGGGGCTTGGGGTGTTGCTCCCATGCGCCTCCACACTATATATAGGGGTGGAGGGGGCTGGTTTCTTGCCCTCCAAGTCCATTGGGGCGTTGGCAAAGGTGGGGGAAAGAAATCCCATCATTTCCCTTCCCCACCGATTGTTATCCCCCTTTTTTAGGGATCTTGATCTTATCTCTTCGGGATATGATCTTATTACTTCTAAGGTGGGATCTTGGTGCGCCTTGACCAGGGATGTGGGGCCTTGCCCCCACTACCCACGTTCATGTGGGTCCCCCCATGCAGGTGGGCCCCACTTCGGAACCTTCTAGAACCTTCCCGGTACAATACCGAAAAATCCCGAACATTTTCCGGTGGCCAAAATAGGAGTTCCCATATATAAATCTTTACCTCCGGACCATTCCGGAACTCCTCGTGACGTCCGGGATCTCATCCGGGACTCTGAACGACTTTCGGATTTCCGCAGACTAATATCTCTACAACCCTAGCGTCACCGAACCTTAAGTGTGTAGACCCTACGGGTTCGGGAGACATGCAGACATGACCAAGACGACTCTCCGGTCAATAACCAACAGCGGGATCTGGATACCCATGTTGGCTCCCACATATTCCATGATGATCACATCGGATGAACCACGATGTCGAGGATTCAATCAATCCCGTATACAATTCCCTTTGTCAATCGGTACGTTACTTGCCCGAGATTCGATCGTCGGTATCCCAATGCCTTGTTCAATCTCGTTACCGGCAAGTCACTTTACTCATACCGTAATGCATGATCCCGTGACCAACCACTTGGTCACATTGAGCTCATTATGATGATGCATTACCAAGTGGGCCCAGAGATACCTCTCCATCATACGGAGTGACAAATCCCAATCTCGATTCATGCCAACCCAACAGACACTTTCGGAGATACCTGTAGTGCACCTTTATAGCCACCCAGTTACGTTGTGACGTTTGGTACACCCAAAGCATTCCTACGGTATCCGAGAGTTGCACAATCTCATGGTCTAAGGAAACGATACTTGACATTAGAAAAGCTCTTAGCAAACGAACTACACGATCTTGTGCTATGCTTAGGATTGGGTCTTGTCCATCACATCATTCTCCTAATGATGTGATCCCGTTATCAATGACATCCAATGTCCATAGTCAGGAAACCATGACTATCTGTTGATCAACGAGCTAGTCAACTAGAGGCTCACTAGGGACATGTTGTGGTCTATGTATTCACACATGTATTACGGTTTCCAGTTAATACAATTATAGCATGAACAACAGACAATTATCATGAACAAGGAAATACAATAATAACCATTTTATTATTGCCTCTAGGGCATATTTCCAACAGTCTCCCACTTGCACTAGAGTCAATAATCTAGTTCACATCGCCATGTGATTAACACTCAAAGTTCACATCGCCATGTGACTAATACCCAAGAGTTTACTAGAGTCAATAATCTAGTCCACATCACCATGTGATTAACACTCAATGAGTTCTAGGGTTTGATCATGTTATGCTTACGAGAGAGGTTTTAGTCAACGGGTCTGCAACATTCAGATCCGTGTGTGCTTTACAAATCTCTATGTCATCTTGTAGATGTAGCTACCACGTGCCACTTGGAACTATTCCAAATAACTGCTCTACTATACGAATCCGGTTTACTACTCAGAGTCATCCGGATTAGTGTCGAAGTTTGCATCGACGTAACCCCTTACGACGAACTCTTTTACCACCTCCATAATCGAGAAAATTCCTTAGTCCACTAGATACTAAGGATAAGTTCGACCGCTGTCATGTGATCCATTCCTGGATCACTCTTGTACCCCTTGACTAACTCATGGCAAGGCACACTTCAGGTGCGGTACACAACATAGCATACTGTAGAGCCTACGTCTAAAGCATAGGGGACGACCTTCGTCCTTTCTCTCTCTTCTGCCGTGGTCAGGTTTTGAGTCTTACTCAATACTCACACCTTGTAACACAGCCAAGAACTCCTTCTTTGCTGATCTATTTTGAACTCCTTCAAAATCCTGTCACGGTATGTATTCATTTGAAAGTACTATTAAGCGTTTTTGATCTATCCTTATAGATCTTGATGCTCAATGTTCAAGTAGCTTAATCCAGGTTTTCCATTGAAAAACACCTTTCAAATAACCCTGTATGCTTTCCAGAAATTCTACATCATTTCTGATCAACAATATGTTAACAACATATACTCATCAAAAATTCTATAGTGCTCCCACTCACTTCTTTGGAAATACAAGTTTCTCTTAAACTTTGTATAAACCCAAAATCTTTGATCATCTCATCAAAGCGTACATTCCAACTCCGAGATGCTTACTCCAGTCCTTAGAAGGATTGCTGGAGCTTTGCATACTTGTTAGCATATTTCAGGATTGACAAAACCTTCTGGTTGTATCACATACAACCTTTCCTCAAGAAAATCGTCGAGGAAACAATGTTTTGACATCCTATCTGCAAGATTTCATAAATAATGCAGTAAATGCTAATATAATTCCAACAGACTCTTAGCATCGCTACGAGTGAGAAAGCCTCGTCGTAGTCAACTCCTTGAACTTGTCGGAAAACATCTTAACGACAAGTCGAGCTTTCTTAATGGTGACATTTACCATCATTGTCCGTCTTCCTTTTAAAATCCATCTGCACCCAACAGCCTTACGACCATCAAGTAGTTCTTCAAAGTCTACACTTTGTTTTTATACATGGATCCTCTCTCGGATTTTATGGCCTCGAGCCATTCATCGGAATCCGGGCCCACCATCGCTTCTCCACAGCTCATAGGTTCATCGTTGTCCAACAACATGACTTCCAAGACAGGATTACGTACCACTCTGAAGTAGTACGCATCCTTGTCGTCCTATGAGGTTTGGTAGTGACTTGATCTGAAGTTTCATGATCACTATCATAAGCTTCCACTTCAATTGGTGTAGGTGCCACAGGAACAACTTCCTGTGCCCTGCTACACATTAGTTGAAGTGACGGTTCAAGTCTCCACCATCCTCCCACTCAATTCTTTCGAGAGAAACTTTTCCTCGAGAAAGGACCCGTTTCTAGAAACAATCACTTTTGCTTCCAGATCTGAAATAGGAGGTATACCCAACTGTTTTGGGTATTCTATGAAGATGCATTTATCCGCTTTGGGTTCGAGCTTATCAGCCTGAAACTTTTTCACATAAGCGTCGCAGCCCCAAACTTTTAAGAAACGACAGCTTAGGTTTCTCTAAACCATAGTTCATATGGTGTCGTCTCAACGGAATTGCGTGGTGCCCTATTTAAAGTGAATGCGGTTGTCTCTAATGCCTAACCCATAAACGATAGTGTAATTAGATAAGAGACATCATGGTATGCACCATATCCAATAGGGTGCAGTTATGATGTGCGGACACACCATCACACTATGGTGTTCCAGGCGGTATTAGTTGTAAAACAATTTCCACAATGTCTTAAATGTGTGCCAAACTCATAACTCAGATATTCATCTCTATGATCATATCATAGACATTTTATCCTCTTGTCACGACGATCTTCAACTTCACTCTGAAATTACTTGAACCTTTCAATAATTCAGACTTGTGTTTCATCAAGTAAATATTCTTAGCATCTACTCAAATCATCTGTGAAGCAAGAACATAACGATATCCACTGCATGCCTCAGCACTCATTGGACTGCACACATCAAAATGTATTACTTCCAACAAGTTGCTTTCTTGTTCCATCTTACTGAAAACGAGGCATTTCAGTCATCTTGCCCATGTGGTATGATTTGCATGTCTCAAGTGATTCAAAATCAAGTGAGTCCAAACGATCCATCTGTATGGACTTTCTTCATGCATATATACTAATAGACATGGTTCGCATGTCTCAATCTTTTCAAAAACGAGTGAGTCCAAAGATCCATCAACATGGAGCTTCTTCATGCGTTTTATACCAATATGACTCAAGTGGCAGTGCCACAAGTATGTGGTACTATCATTATTATCTTATATCTTTTGGCATGAACATGTGTATCACTACGATCGAGATTCAATAAACCATTCATTTTAGGTGCAAGACCATTGAAGGTATTATTCAAATAGAGAGAGTAACCATTATTCTCCTTAAATGAATAACCGTATTGCGATAAACATAATCCAATCATGTCTATGCTTAGCGCAAACACCAAATAACAATTATTTAGGTTTAACACCAATCTCGATGGTACAGGGAGCAAGCGATGCTTGATCACATCAACCTTGGAAACACTTCCAGCACATATCGTCATCTCACCTTTAGCTAGTCTCCGTTTATTCCGTAGCCTTTTATTTCGAGTTACCAACACTTAGCAACCGAACCGGTATCTAATACCCTGGTGCTACTAGGAGTACTAGTAAAGTACACATTAATATAATGTATATCCAATATACTTCTGTCGACCTTGCCTACCTTCTCATCTACCAAGTATCTAGGGTAGTTCTGCTTCAGTGACCGTTCCCCTCATTACAGAAGCACTTAGTTTCAGGTTTGGGTTCAACCTTGGGTTTCTTCACTAGAGCAGCAACTGATTTGCCGTTTCATGAAGTATCCCTTCTTTTCCTTGCCCTTCTTGAAACTAGTGGTTTTACTAACCATCAACAATTGATGCTCCTACTTGATTTCTACTTTCGCGGTGTCAAACATCGCGAGTTGCTCAAGGATCATCATGTCTATCCCTGATATGTTATAGTTCATCACGAAGCTCTAATAGCTTGATGTCAGTGACTATGGAGAACCATCACTATCTCATCTGGAAGATTAACCCCCACTCGATTCAAGCGATTATAGTACTCAGACAATCTGAGCACATGCTCAACGATTGAGCTTTTCTCCCTTAGTTTGCAGGCTTAAGAAACTTGTCAGAGGTCTCATACCTCTTGACGTGGGCACTAGTCTGAAATCCCAATTTCAGTCTTTGGAACATCTCATATGTTCTGCGACGTTTCAAAAACGTCTTTGGCGCCTCAATTCTAAACCGTTAGCATTACGCACTGAACTATCACGTAGTCATCAAAACGTGTATGTCAGATGTTCGCAACATCCACAGACGACGCTCGAGGTTCAGCACACCGAGCGGTGCATTAAGGACATAAGCCTTCTGCGCAGCAATGAGGATAATCCTCAGTTTACGGACCCAGTCCGCATAATTTCTACTATCAACTTTCAACTAAATTTTCTCTAGGAACATATCTTAAACAGTAGAACTAAAGCATAAGCTACGACATAAATTGCAAAGACCTTTTGACTATGTTCATGATAATTAAGTTCATCTAATTATTTAATGAACTCCCACTCAGATAGACATCCCTCTAGTCATCTAAGTGATACATGATCCGAGTCAACTAGGCCGTGTCCAATCATCACGTGAGACGGACTAGTCATCATCGGTGAACATCTCCATGTTGATCGTATCTACTATACGACTCATGTTCGACCTTTCGGTCTCTTGTGTTCCGAGGCCATGTCTGTACATGCTAGGCTCGTCAAGTCAACCAAAGTGTTTCGCATGTGTAAATCTGGCTTACACCCGTTGTATGCGAACGTTAGAATCTATCACACCCGATCATCACGTGGTGCTTCGAAACAACGAACCTTCGCAACGGTGCACAGTTAGGGGGAACACGTCTCTTGAAATTTTAGTGAGGGATCATCTTATTTATGCTACCATCGTTCTAAGCAAATAAGATGTAAACATGACAAACATCACATGCAAATCATAAAGTGACATGATATGGCCAATATCATCTTGCGCCTTTGATCTCCATCTTCGAGGCGCGGCATGATCACCTTCGTCACCGGCATGACACCATGATCTCCATCATCGTGTCTTCATGAAGTTGTCTCGCCAACTATTACTTCTACTACTATGGCTAACGGTTAGCAATAAAGTAAAGTAATTACATGGCGTTTTCATTGACACGCAGGTCATACAATAAATTAAGACAACTCCTATGGCTCCTGCTGGTTGTCATACTCATCGACATGCAAGTCGTGATTCCTATTACAAGAACATGATCAATCTCATACATCACATATATAATTCATCACATCCTTTTGACCATATCACATCACATAGCATACCCTGGAAAAACAAGTTAGACATCCTCTAATTGTTGTTGCATGTTTTACGTGGCTGCTATGGGTTTCTAGCAAGAACGTTTCTTACCTACGCAAAAGCCACAACGGTGATATGACAATTGTTATTTACCCTTCATAAGGACCCTCTTCATCGAATCCGATCCGACTAAAGTGGGAGAGACAGACACCCGCTAGCCACCTTATGCATCAAGTGCATGTCAATCGGTGGAACCTGTCTCACGTAAGAGTACGTGTAAGGTCGGTCCGGGCCGCTTCATCCCACAATGTCGCCGAATCAAGATAAGACTAGTAACGGTAAGCAAATTGAACAAATCATCGCCCACAACTAATTTGTGTTCTACTCGTGCATGGAATCTACGCATAGACCTGGCTCATGATGCCACTGTTGGGGAACGTAGCAGAAATTCAAAATTTTCCTACGTGTCACCAATATCAATCTAGGAGATGCTAGCAACGAGAGGGGAGGAGTGCATCTACATACCCTTGTAGATCGCGAGCGGAAGCATTCAAGTGAATGGGGTTGACGGAGTCGTACTCGTCGTGATCCAAATCACCGATGACCGAGCGCCGAACGGATGGCACCTCCGCGTTCAACACACGTACGGTTGGGAAGACGTCTCCTCCTACTTGATCCAGCAAGGGGAGGGAGAGGTTGATGGAGATCCAGCAGCACGACGGCGTGGTGGTGGAAGCAGCGGGGATCTCGGCAGGGCTTCGCCAAGCTCAGCGAGAGGGAGAGGTGTCACGGGAGGGAGAGGGAGGCGCCAGGGGCTTGGGGTGCTGCTCCCATGCGCCTACCCACTATATATAGGGGTGGAGGGGGCTGGTTTCTTGCCCTCCAAGTCCATTGGGGCGTTGGCAAAGGTGGGGGAAAGAAATCCCATCATTTCCCTTCCCCACCGATTGTTATCCCCCTTTTTTAGGATCTTGATCTTATCCCTTCGGGATATGATCTTATTCCTTCTAAGGTGGGATCTTGGTGCGCCTTGACCAGGGGTGTGGGGCCTTGCCCCCACTACCCACGTTCATGTGGGTCCCCCCATGCAGGTGGGCCCCACTTCGGAACCTTCTAGAACCTTCCCGGTACAATACCGAAAAACCCGAACATTTTCCGGTGGCCAAAATAGGAGTTCCCATATATAAATCTTTACCTCCGGACCATTCCGGAACTCCTCGTGACGTCCGGGATCTCATCCGGGACTCCGAACGACTTTCAGATTTCCGCATACTAATATCTCTACAACCCTAGCGTCACCGAACCTTAAGTGTGTAGACCCTACGGGTTCGGGAGACATGCAGACATGACCGAGACGACTCTCCGGTCAATAACCAACAGCGGGATCTGGATACCCATGTTGGCTCCCACATGTTCCACGATGATCTCATCGGATGAACCATGATGTCGAGGATTCAATCAATCCCGTATACAATTCCCTTTGTCAATCGGTACGTTACTTGCCCGAGATTCGATCGTTGGTATCCCAATGCCTTGTTCAATCTCGTTACCGGCAAGTCACTTTACTCGTACCGTAATGCATGATCCCATGACCAACCACTTGGTCACATTGAGCTCATTATGATGATGCATTACCGAGTGGGCCCAGAGATACCTCTCCGTCATACGGAGTGACAAATCCCAATCTCGATTCATGCCAACCCAACAGACACTTTCGGAGATACCTGTAGTGCACCTTTATATCCACCCAGTTACGTTGTGACGTTTGGTACACCCAAAGCATTCCTACGGTATCTGGAAGTTGCACAATCTCATGGTCTAAGGAAATGATACTTGACATTAGAAAAGCTCTTAGCAAACGAACTACACGATCTTGTGCTATGCTTAGGATTGGGTCTTGTCCATCACATCATTCTCCTAATGATGTGATCCCGTTATCAATGACATCCAATGTCCATAGTCAGGAAACCATGACTATCTGTTGATCAATGAGCTAGTCAACTAGAGGCTCACTAGGGACATGTTGTGGTCTATGTATTCACACATGTATTACGGTTTCCAGTTAATACAATTATAGCATGAACAACAGACAATTATCATGAACAAGGAAATACAATAATAACCATTTTATTATTGCCTCTAGGGCATATTTCCAACACCTTTTTCAGGGCCTCGACCTCGATCGTCGCTCCTACACAAATCATGACATTACAGTCAATACACATCATTTATTATTTCTGAATATATAGCAAGTCATTGCATAACTTGCTGCTCTTCCAGCTGCTTCCTCACTTGGCCGAGCTCTCCCTCGGCCCTCTCCAGCTTCTGCTTCAGTCGGGAGACTTCGGCAGTGTGTGAGGTCGCAGCCAACAACGACGCCTGCTTATTCGAATAAAGACACATTTAGTTTGTTCCCTGCGAAAGTTAATTGATCCTCTGTCCGGCTTTTCTTTTCGAACACAGGACAGTGTCTCAGGGGCTACTGCCTATATTGGGACTTTTCTCTTTTGCGTCGCTTACCTCAAAACCTGTCAGCAGGCTGCTGCAGGCTTCGGTCAGTCCGCTTTTGACAGACTGGACCTTCTCAATCACCGTACCCATAAGGATACGATGTTCATCCACAATGGAAGCGCCTCGTAGCGCTTCCAGTAGATTGTCCGGTGCCTCTGGTTGGACAGAGGACACCGGTGGGATGGGCGCGCCTCCTTCTTTCGAGGGAGGCTGCTTGCCGGATTCCGGAGCCTTGTAGGCCTCCGGAGCCATATAAGATTGGGGGCCGAATTGAACCTGGCCCCCATCATCAGTCCCCATGGGGATCTGTTCCCCTATGTGTCTGGCGGCCGAGGTTCCACCCTCTGGCGCCGCCCTGGCTACCTCCTGAACCTCTCCCTGGCCAGGAAGGGTCCTTCGGGATGACACCTCGACATCGCCCTTGGCCGGGGGAGAGTGAGCGGCCGACGGTGACTCGCTGGCCATCGCCTTTGAATCCAGCGAACCTCCCGACGAGGTTCGTAGGGAGTTGTCGTTGGCCGGACTGCAATAGCATAACTAACCATGTTAATACAATGAAGAGGAAAGGCCGGATACACGGGCGAGTACGAGTCTGTCAGTACTTACGACGCGGCCAGGGGCTTGCTCCGCAGGTCTCGCTCCGGACTATTGTCTATGTCCCACGCGGTTTTATCCGCGTGGGAGCCTTTCCCCTTCTTGGGCGCCTCCGCCTCCAGATTTGTGGAGGCCGCCCTCTTCTTCCTCCCCCCATCAGGGGGAGGATTGCTTTCCTCCTCCTCCTCTTCGTCGTCTTTGGCGGCGGAGGAGTGAGTCTTATCTTCGGACATCACGTCCAAAGTGCCCTTGCAGCGGGGGCCACCCCGGCCCCCCTTGGCCTTCTTCTCCGGCGGCTGATAGGGCACCGGGACCAGCATCTTCGCCAGGAGCGGGATGACTGGCTCTTTGGGCAGCGGAGCCGAACTGTGAATTCGCTCTGCTTTCTCCGCCCATTCCTGAAACAATAAATTAGCAAAGTACAGTTACCCTCCTTGGACAAACAGATAGAGGGCACGCCTTGAGATGTGAAGGACTTACCGCGCTTTCGGGGTGGGCAAGATCGTGCCCACGATCCGAGTCTATGGCTCGCGGCTTCTCATCGCCTTTGAAGAGCAGCTTCCAGGCGTCTTCATGAGTGGTGCCGAAGAGCCTCACCAAGGTCTGGTGCTTCTCCGGATCGAATTCCCATAGACGGGAAGTTCGGCTTTGGCAGGCGAGGATCTGGCGAACTAGCATAACCTGGATCACGTCAACGAGCTTGATGTTCTTGTTCACCATGCTTTGGATGCGCGTTTGCAGCGCCATCATCTCATCCGACGAAGACCAATTTGGGCCCTTCTCCATCCAGGAGGTCAGCCGCATTGGAACCCCGGACTTAAATTCGTGGGCGGCGTTCCAAGTGGCACCGCGTGGCTCTGTGATATAAAACCATAGCTTCTGCCACTCCTTGGCAGTATCCACGAACGTGCCTTGGGGCCATGTGACGTTGGGCATCTTGCTCACCATGGCTCCCCCGCACTCCGCTTGTTGGCCATAGTCCCATTTCGGACTATGGCTCAAAACCTTCGGCTTCACGTTGAAGATTTTGAGACACAGTCCGAAATGGGGCTGGATGCAGAGGAAAGCCTCACACACGACAATGAATGCCGAGATGTTGAGGAAGGAGTTAGGGGCTAGATCCTGGAAATCTCGCCCGTAATAGAACATCAGCCCGCGGACGAAAGGGTGGACTGAAAACCCTAGCCTGCTGACGAAATGAGGGAGGAACACCACCCTCTCGTTGGGTTTTGGTGTGGGGATGACTTGTTGATACGTCTCCAATGTATCTATAATTTTTTATTGTTCCATGCTATTATATTATCTATTTTGGATATTTATGGGCTTTATTAAACACTTTTATATTATTTTTGGGACTAACCTATTAACCCAAAGCCCAGTGCCATTTTCTGTTTTTCCCTTGTTTCAGTGTTTCGCAGAAAAGGAATATCAAACGGAGTCCAAACGGTATAAACCTTCGGGAGAGTTATTTTTGGAACGGAAGCAATCCAGAAGACTTGGGCTGTACGTAAGGGAAGCAACGAGGAAGCCACGAGGCAGGGGGGCGCGCCCACCCCCCTGGGCGCGCCCTCCACCCTCATGGGCCCCTCGTGGCTCCCCTGACGTATTTCTTCCTCCTGTATATATACCAATATACCCTAAAACCATCGGGGAACAGAATAGATCGGGAGTTCCGCCGCCGCAAGCCTCTGTAGCCACGAAAAACCAATCGGGACCCTGTTCCGGCACCCTGCCGGAGGGGGGATCCCTCACCGGTGGCCATCTTCATCATCCCTGCGATCTCCATGATGAGGAGGGAGTAGTTCACCCTCGGGGCTGAGGGTATGTACCAGTAGCTATGTGTTTGGTCTCTCTCTCTCTCTCGTGTTCTTGATTTGGCACGATCTTGATGTATCGCGAACTTTGCTATTATAGTTGGATCTTATGATGTTTCTCCCCCTCTACTCTCTTGTAATGGATTGAGTTTTCCCATTGAAGTTATCTTATCGGATTGAGTCTTTAAGGATTTGAGAACACTTGATGTATGTCTTGCCGTGCTTATCTGTGGTGACAATGGGATATCATGTGATCTACTTGATGTATGTTTTGGTGATCAACTTGCGGGTTCCACCCATGAACCTATGCATAGGGGTTGGCACACGTTTTCGTCTTGACTCTCCGGTAGAAACTTTGGGGCACTCTTTGAAGTACTTTGTGTTGGTTTGAATAGATGAATCTGAGATTGTGTGATGCATATCGTATAATCATACCCACGGATACTTGAGGTGACAATGGAGTATCTAGGTGACATTAGGGTTTTGGTTGATTTGTGTCTTAAGGTGTTATTCTAGTACGAACTCTATGATAGATCGAACGGAAAGAATAGCTTCGTGTTATTTTACTACGGACTCTTGAATAGATAGATCAGAAAGGATAACTTTGAGGTGGTTTCGTACCCTACCATAATCTCTTCGTTTGTTCTCCGCTATTAGTGACTTTGGAGTGACTCTTTGTTGCATGTTGAGGGATAGTTATATGATCCAATTATGTTATTATTGTTGAGAGAACTTGCACTAGTGAAAGTATGAACCCTAGGCCTTGTTTCCTAGCATTGCAATACCGTTTACGCTCACTTTTACCACTTGTTACCTTGCTGTTTTTATATTTTCAGATTACAAAAACCTATATCTACCATACATATTGCACTTGTATCACCATCTCTTCGTCGAACTAGTGCACCTATACAATTTACCATTGTATTGGGTGTGTTGGGGACACAAGAGACTCTTTGTTATTTGGTTGCAGGGTTGCTTGAGAGAGACCATCTTCATCCTACACCTCCCACGGATTGATAAACCTTAGGTCATCCACTTGAGGGAAATTTGCTATTGTCCTACAAACCTCTGCACTTGGAGGCCCAACAACGTCTACAGGAAGAAGGTTGTGTAGTAGACATCAAGCTCTTTTCTGGCACCGTTGCCGGGGAGGCTAGGTAAGCGGCACTCACACCCCGTCAACTAAGCTCTTTTCTGGCGTCGTTGCCGGGGAGGTGAGTGCTTGAAGGTATATCTTTAGATCTTGCAATTGAATCTTTTAGTTTCTTGTTTTATCACTAGTTTAGTTTATAAAAGGAAAAACTACAAAAAAAGGAATTGAGGGTGCCTCATATGCTTCATCTTTTTAATGTCTTTCGTAAAAATGATGGGAAGGAAAATTGTGCTCAAGTACTAGAAGAAGAATTACATAGAATGATTGGAATGAAATATGTGAATTATGAGCATGTATGCAATGTTGTTAGTATGAATTCTTTGAATACCCATGATGCTAATTATATGCAAAGCCACAAGCTTGGGGATGCTATGTTTGATGAATATGATATGTTTAGTCCCCCAAGTTTTGATGAGCAAATTTATTATGATGAAAGCATGCCTCCTATTTATGATGATTATTGTGATGACACGTATGCTATAAAGAATAAAGATAACCATGAAACTTGTCATCATGATTTTAATTTTCAATTGGATTATGCTTCACATGATAGTTATTTTGTTGAGTTTGCTCCCACTACTATTGATGAGAATAAATTTGCTTATGTGGAGAGTAGTAAAATTTCTATGCAAGTAGATCATGAAAAGAATACTTTATGTGATGGTTATATTGTTGAATTCATTCATGATGCTACTGAAAATTATTATGAGGGAGGAATGTATGCTTGTAGGAATTGCAATAATATCAAGTTTCCTCTCTATGTGCTTAAAATCTTGAAGTTATGCTTGTTTTACCTTCCTATGCAAGTTGATTCTTGTTCCCATAAGTTGTTTGCTTAAAAAATCACTATGCATAGGAAGTGGGTTAGACTTAAATGTGCTAGTCATATTCTTCATGATTCTCTCTTTATGTTTCAATTCTTATCTTTTATGCGAGCATCATTGAAATCATCATGCCTAGCTAGGGGCGTTAAACGTTAGCGCTTGTTGGGAGGCAACCCAATTTTATTTTAGTTTCTTGATTTTTGGTGATTATTAGGAATAAATAATCTATCTAGCCTCTGGTTAGATGTGGTTTTATGTTTTAATTAGTGTTTGTGCCAAGTTAAAACTATAGGATCTTCTTGGATGATAGTTATTTGATCTTGCTGAAAATTCCAGAAACTTTCTGTTCACGAAAACAATTGTTAAAAATCACCAGAACGTGATAAAATACTGATTCCAATTGCAGTAGATCAATAAACAAATTATCTAGTTCTTCCTATTTTGTTAGATTTTTTTGAGTTCCATAAGTTTGCTTTAGTTACAGATTACTACAGACTGTTCTGTTTTTGACAGATTCTGTTTTTCGTGTGTTGTTTGCTTATTTTGATGACTCTATGGCTAGTAAAATAGTTTATAAACCATAGAGAAGTTGGAATACAGTAGGTTTAACACCAATATAAATAAATAATGAGTTCATTACAGTACCTTGAAGTGGTGTTTTGTTTTCTTTCGCTAACGGAGCTTACGAGTTTTCTGTTAAGTTTTGTGTTGTGAAGTTTTCAAGTTTTGGGTAAAGATTCGATGGACTATGGAATAAGGAGTGGCAAGAGCCTAAGATTGGGGATCCCCAAGGCACCCCAAGGTAATATTCAAAGACAACCAAGAGCCTAAGCTTGGGGATGCCCCGGATGGCATCCCCTCTTTCGTCTTCGTTCATCGGTAACTTTACTTGGAGCTATATTTTTATTCACCACATGATATGTGTTTTGCTTGGAGCGTCATTTTATTTTCTTTAGCCTTGCTTGCTGTTTGAATAAAATACCAAGATCTGAAATTCTTAAATGAGAGAGAGTCTTCACTTAGTTGCATAATTATTCGGCTACTCATTGATCTTCACTTATATCTTTTGGAGTAGTTTGTCATTTGCTCTAGTGCTTCACTTATATCTTTTTAGAGCATGGCGGTGGTTTTATTTTGAAGAAATAGATGAACTCTCGTGCTTCACTTATATTATTTTGAGAGTCCTAAACAGCATGGTAATTTTCTTTGGTTATGAATTTAGTCCTAATGTGATGGGCATCCAAGATAGGTATAATAAAAACTTTCATATAAAGTGCATTGAATACTAAGAGAAGTTTGATACTTGATAAATGTTTTGAGATATGAAGATGGTGATATTAGAGTCATGCTAGTTGAGTAGTTGTGAATTTGAGAAATACTTGTTCCAAAGTTTGTGATTCCCGTAGCATGCACGTATGGTGAACCGTTATGTGATGAAGTCGGAGCATGATTTATTTATTGATTGTCTTCCTTATGAGTGGCGGTCGGGGACGAGCGATGGTCTTTTCCTACCAATCTATCCCCCTAGGAGCATGCGTGTAGTACTTCGTTTCGATAACTAATAGATTTTTGCAATAAGTATGTGAGTTCTTTATGACTAATGTTGAGTCCATGGATTATACGCACTCTCATCCTTCCACCATTGCTAGCCTCTCTAATACCGCGCACCTTTCGCTGGTACCATACACCCACCATATACCTTCCTCAAAACAGCCACCATACCTACCTATTATGGCATTTCCATAGCCATTCCGAGATATATTGCCATGCAACTTACCACCGTTCCGTTTATTATGACACGCTTCATCATTGTCATATTGCTTTGCATGATCATGTAGTTGACATCGTATTTGTGGCAAAGCCACCTTTCATAATTATTTCATACATGTCACTCATGAGTCATTGCACATCCCGGTGCACCGCCGGAGGCATTCATATAGAGTCATATTTTGTTCTAAGTATCGAGTTGTAATTCTTGAGTTGTAAGTAAATAAAAGTGTGATGATAATCATTATTAGAGCATTGTCCCAGTGAGGAAAGGATGATGGAGAATATGATTCCCCCACAAGTCGGGATGAGACTCCGGACGAAAAATAAATAAAAAAATAAAAAAGAGGCCAAAAAAAAGAGAAGGCCCAAAAAAATAAAAAAAATGAGAGAAAAAGAGAGAAGGGGCAATGCTACTATCCTTTTACCACACTTGTGCTTCAAAGTAGCACCATGATCTTAGTGATAGAGAATCTCCTATGTTGTCACTTTCATATACTAGTGGGAATCTTTCATTATAGAACTTGGCTTGTATATTCCAATGATGGGCTTCCTCAAAATGCCCTAGGTCTTCGTGAGCAAGCGAGTTGGATGCACACCCACTTAGTTTCTTTTCGAGCTTTCATACACTTATAGCTCTAGTGCATCCGTTGCATGGCAATCCCTACTCACTCACATTGATATCTATTGATGGGCATCTCCATAGCCCGTTGATATGCCTAGTTGTTGTGAGACTATCTTCTCCTTTTTGTCTTCTCCACAACCACCATTCTATTCCACCTATAGTGCTATATACATGTCTCACGCTCATATATTGCGTGAAGATTGAAAAAGTTTGAGAACATCAAAAGTATGAAACAATTGCTTGGCTTGTCTTCGGGGTTGTGCATGATTTAAATACTTTGTGTGGTGAAGATAGAGCATAGCCAGACTATATGATTTTGTAGGGATAGCTTGCTTTGGCCATGTTATTTTGAGAAGACATGATTGCTTTGTTAGTATGCTTGAAGTATTATTGTTCTCATGTCAATATTAAACTTTTGTTTTGAATCTTATGGATCTAAATATTCTTGCTACAATAAAGAAGATTACATAGATAAATATGTTAGGTAGCATTCCACATCAAAAATTCTGTTTTTATCATTTACCTACTCGAGGACGAGCAGGAATTAAGCTTGGGGATGCTGATACGTCTCCAACGTATCTATAATTTTTGATTGTTCCATGCTATTATATTATCTGTTTTGGATGTTTATGGGCTTTATTAAACACTTTTATATTATTTTTGGGACTAACCTATTAACCCAGAGCCCAGTGCCAGTTTATGTTTTTCCCTTGTTTCCGTGTTTCGCAGAAAAGGAATATCAAACGGAGTCCAAACGGAATGAAACCTTCGAGAGAGTTACTTTTGGAACGGAAGCAATCCAGAAGACTTGGGGTGTATGTAAGGGAAGCAACGAGGAAGGCACGAGGCAGGGGGCACCCACCCCCCTGGGCGCGCCCTCCACCCTCGTGGGCCCCTCGTGGCTCCCCTGACGTATTTCTTCCTCCTATATATACCAATATACCCTAAAACCAACGGGGAACAGAATAGATCGGGATTTCCGCCACCGCAAGCCTCTGTAGCCACAAAAAACCAATCGGGACCCTGTTCCGGCACCCTGCCGGAGGGGGAATCCCTCACCGGTGGCCATCTTCATCATCCCGGCGATCTCCATGACGAGGAGGGAGTAGCTCACCCTCGGGGCTGAGGGTATGTACCAGTAGCTATGTGTTTGATCTCTCTCTCTCTCTCGTGTTCTTGATTTGGCACGATCTTGATGTATCGCGAGCTTTGCTATTATAGTTGGATCTTATGATGTTTCTCCCCCTCTACTCTCTTGTAATGGATTGAGTTTTCCCTTTGAAGTTATCTTATCGGATTGAGTCTTTAAGGATTTGAGAACACTTGATGTATGTCTTGCCGTGCTTATCTGTGGTGACAATGGGATATCACGTGATCCACTTGATGTATGTTTTGGTGATCAACTTGCGGGTTCCGCCCATGAACCTATGCATAGGGGTTGGCACACGTTTTCGTCTTGACTCTCTGGTAGAAACTTTGGGGCACTCTTTGAAGTACTTTGTGTTGGTTTCAATAGATGAATCTGAGATTGTGTGATGCATATCGTATAATCATACCCACGGATACTTGAGGTGACAATGGAGTATCTAGGTGACATTAGGGTTTTGGTTGATTTGTGTCTTAAGGTGTTATTCTAGTATGAACTCTATGATAGATCGAACAGAAAGAATAGCTTCGTGTTATTTTACTACGGACTCTTGAATAGATAGATCAGAAAGGATAACTTTGAGGTGGTTTCGTACCCTACCATAATCTCTTCGTTTGTTCTCCGCTATTAGTGACTTTGGAGTGACTCTTTGTTGCATGTTGAGGGATAGTTATATGATCCAATTATGTTATTATTGTTGAGAGAACTTGCACTAGTGAAAGTATGAACCCTAGGCCTTGTTTCCTAGCATTGCAATACCGTTTACGCTCACTTTTACCACTTGTTACCTTGCTGTTTTTATATTTTCAGATTACAAAAACCTATATCTACCATACATATTGCACTTGTATCACCATCTCTTCGCCGAACTAGTGCACCTATACAATTTACCATTGTATTGGGTGTGTTGGGGACACAAGAGACTCTTTTTTATTTGGTTGCAGGGTTGCTTGAGAGAGACCATCTTCATCCTACGCCTCCCACGGATTGATAAACCTTAGGTCATCTACTTGAGGGAAATTTGCTACTGTCCTACAAACCTATGCACTTGGAGGCCCAACAACGTCTACAAGAAGAAGGTTGTGTAGTAGACATCACTTGTCCCTTGGCCGGGAGCCGGTGGGTGATCTCTTTCGCCAGATACCCGGCCTCCCGAAGCTCGGCGATGTCCTTCTCCTTGATGGAGGAGGCCATCCACTTGCCCTGACCTCCGGATTCGGACATTGTTGGGTGTTTGCTCGGAGTGGAAAAGATGAGAATTTGGGCGCTGGAGCTCGAGAATGGAAGGGCAGAGGAAGAAAGAAGGCATGGGTGAAGAAGAGGAATCCTTATCCCCTTATAAAGGCAGTAAATATTGAACGCCTCCCCACTCGCCTCAAAACTCGCCTATTCCCATGGGCTATGTAAACGGCACGGTTGGATTACCCACGCCCGTATTGATGAGAAGCCCACAATAAGGGGACACGATCTCTGCTTTGACAAGACGTGCCAATGGAAACCGCATCTCGAAACGC
Source organism: Triticum aestivum (assembly GCF_018294505.1). Taxonomy (NCBI): domain Eukaryota; kingdom Viridiplantae; phylum Streptophyta; class Magnoliopsida; order Poales; family Poaceae; genus Triticum; species Triticum aestivum. The sequence goes on along the minus strand of NC_057799.1, from coordinate 111,274,513 downwards.
GGAACGGCAGACGAAAACGGTTTGAAATAATGATCGGGCAGGCGTGATGTCATCTTGTGAAAAGTTGTCAGCGGATGGGACTCGTGAAATATTATATTCTCTACGGCTGTGTGTGTGGTACTTGTGTTGCAGATCCGGACACGTTCGTTGCGTCCGAAGACTATCTCGGAGTATTCGGAAAGGAGAACCCGCCTTGCAATGTCGAAGACAATCTGCGCACCGGACACCTCGTCATTGAAGCCTGGTTCAGGGGCTACTGAGGGAGTCCTGGACTAAGGGGTCCTCGGGCGTCCGGCCTGTTGGAGATGGGCCGGACTAATGGGCTGCGAAGATACAAGACCGAAGACTCTCTCCCGTGTCCGGATAGGACTCTCCTTGGCGTGGAAGGCAAGCTTGGCGACCAAATATGAAGATTCCTTTCTCTGTAACCAACTTTGTACAGCCCTAGTCCCCTCCGGTGTCTATATAAACTGGAGGGCTTAGTCCGGATAGATATACTCGTTACCATAGTCATACAGGCTAGACTTCTAGGGTTTAGCCATTACGATCTCGTGGTAGATCAACTCTTGTAATACTCATATTCATCAAGATCAATCAAGCAGGAAGTAGGGTATTACCTCCATAGAGAGGGCCCGAACCTGGGTAAACATTGTGTCCCCCGTCTCCTATTACCATCGACCTTAGACGCACAGTTCAGGACCCCCTACCCGAGATCCGCCGGTTTTGACACCGACATCCCCCACTGGAGACACAATCCAATATGTACTCCAAATATTATACACAGACTCCAACAATGCAGATGAATACGAGGCCTTATTGCATGGTCTTCGGATGGCTGCCTCCATGGGCATACAACGCCTGGAGGTGCGTGGGGATTCAATTCTTGCAATATCCCAAATAAATGGAGACTTCGACGCTAAAGATCCAAAAATGGTGGCCTATCGTAACGCCATACTCAAAATATCAGCTCGGTTCGAGGGACTCGAGTTTCATCATGTGGCTCGAGAAATTAATCAAGCGGCGGATGTCCTTGCTCGCATGGGAGCCAAACGTGACCCCGTCCTACCTAACATCTTTCTGGAAAGGCTCTTCAAGCCATCCAATACCGATATCATCGGGGGCTCAGCCACCGAAATAACACCATCGGCCCATCTAATAATGGCAGTAATTGCCCCATGGACCGAACACTTCTTGGCTTACCTTAATAGGCGAGAGCTCTCTGAGGATCGGAATGAGGCTTGCCGCAGTGTTTGGCGTTCGAAAGCCTACAAGGTCCATGACGGAGAGCTCTACAAGAAAAGTGCTACCGGAGTCCTTCAAAGATGTATCTCCGAAGAAGAGGGACGGCAGCTTCTGGCTGAAATCCATCCTGGTCTCGGCGATCACCATGCCGCAGCTCGGTCCCTTGTAAGTAAAGCCTTCCGTACAGGTTTCTTTTGGCCGACGGCCCGAACAGACGCACATGACCTTGTCCAACGCTGTGTTGGATGCCAGCTTTTCGCCAATCAAAGCCATATGCCGCCTACTGCTCTACAGACAATCCCCATTACTTGGCCCTTTGCGGTCTGGGGGCTTGATATGGTCGGTCCCCTTAAAGGAGGAAGCCATAAGAAAAAATATTTGTTGGTCATGGTAGATAAATTCACCAAGTGGATAGAGGCCAAACCAGTTAAAACGACCGAAGCCGGACTAGTGATAGACTTTATATCCGGTGTCGTGCACCGTTATGGTGTTCCACACAGCATCATCACCGATAACGGCTCCAATTTTACAGCCGATGAAGTGAAAACCTGGTGCGCTAACCTGGGCATTAAGCTTGATTACGCCTCTGTCTACCACCCACGAACAAACGGTCAAGTCGAACGAGCTAATGGTCTTATCATGAGCGGCATTAAGCCTAGACTAGTGTGGTCTTTGAAAGAATCAGACAAGCACTGGGTAGAGGAGCTCGACTCCATACTCTGGGGGCTGCGGACCATGCCCAATCGCACTACCGGATACACACCATTCTTCATGGTGTACGGCGCAGAGGCCGTTTTGCCCTGCGACATTATTCATGACTCACCTTGAGTGCGCATGTATGAAGAGAGAGAGGCCGAGCTCGATCGGCAGGACAGTCTAGATGCCCTGAAGGAGGAGCGCGATGTTGCAAAAGCCCGTTCTGCATTCTATCAACAACAGGCTCGCAAATACCAAAGCAGAGAAGTGCGGGCCAAGACCTATAATGTTGGCGAACTCGTTCTACGCTTGCCAGAAAAGAAAAAGGACAAACTCAATCCCAAGTGGGAGGGTCCCTTCATTATATATGAAGTTCTCACTGGAGGAGCATACCGCTTGCGTGATGCATCGGACAATCGCTTAGAGCCGAACCCGTGGAATGCCGCCAGACTCCGAAGATTCTACGCCTAGAGTCGGACTCTTTGTTCGTCTCCCCCCCCCCTTTTTTGTTTCTATTTTTTCTCTCTTTAATTTTTTTAGCTCTATAGCTCTTGTGCGGCTAGCCCGCACACCTATGACATACACATCCTTAAATGTATACGCCAATAATACCTGGGGGCTTCTTTTACAGAAGCTTATTATTATTTTCCGAGCATCAAGCTCATCACATATGTGTCCTTTCCTCATATGTACCTTTTCTTCGCCATTATATGCACCGTTATGTTGCCAAGCTGGGTTGCCTGGCTCCTGTGCTTATGCCCTACGTTCCCGTTTGTTCGGCTAGGGCATAAAGGGAGCACCTCTGCGATTGTTACAGCCGGGTCATCTGGACTTGTACCTCAGACTGGGTGAAGCCGAAAGCTAGCATTCTTAAGGGAATATTCGGTTGGTGAACTAAAGACGTTTTACTCTTACTACATTATGAACCCCCAGATGTTACATATACTGCGATTTTTCAATCACAGTTCAGGCATGCATCCTAACGCATGTTCACCCAGGGAAAGGAACCCCTAACGAAACTATTATCCCTGGAAGATGTTTCTTACAATCAACAAGTAATATAACATAGCTAGTCGGATACAACTTGTCTGTTCAAGCAACCATGACCCCTACGCCTGGTTTCCACGCATACCCCGGTCTACATTGCCGCTTTGGTATTCGGAAACACTCCGCACCTTCGGGTCCAGAGGTCGAAGCGAAAAGGTCTGCCATGACAATCGTTTTACAATCTGGCTAGGGACAAATTTGTCAATTGAAGTACATAGTCACTTGGACTCAAAAACTTCTTCCTCTATGCCGTCTAATAGGCTGTCTAGCTTACAATCTTGTTGGGAAAACTAGGCGCCTATCTTTACTTGGTCATATACCAAACTCACCGGAATTTCTTGTCCATCTGATCCTCGAGGTCTGACCCGGGCCATATGATTCGGATCAGGCTTGGTGTACCGTGTTTTTACCATGGCCCAGGCTTCTCGCGCACCTTCTCGGCAGGCTGATATCTTCCATAATCAAAAGCGCCGCCGAGCCCCTTGGAATAACTTCACAAGCTCCTCCATACTCCCTGCAGGGGAGGCGGATGGCCACAAGGCCTTGGCAATGCTCCGCATTGATTGCCAAGCTCGCTCGTACATTTGGGACAGCTCTTGCAGCATATCGCCTTGAGATCCAGACATTTCCTCTTCGGGACGGCCGGTCAGCATACCTACAGACATAAATCTGTTAGTTCATTTTTTTGCTGAATCACACGAAGGCAAGTTTGAAAGCATACTGGATATGCCGCCCTGTATCCTCCCATTCTCCTTTACGGCATCAGCCAGCTAGGCTCGTACATCTTTTAGCTCTTCGCCCAGCCTGGTGTTGGAATCCTGCAGCTTGTTATTGTCATCCCTGACTCGTGTCAGCACACGTTCGCCTGCGGCCTGTTCCTTTCGGCCTCTCGTTTACCTGCCTGCACAACTTTCAGTTCCTCTTGCAGTTGATCTACTGATCCTGCCATCAGAAACGCAATAGTATTAACATTACTGGTACATGATTATACTTTTCCTGGATGGAAGGGAACATCACCATGCGGTGCCTCCTTGGACTTCTCCAGTTCGGCGGTAACTACAGCTAGCTGAGTCTGACACTTTTCCAGCTCCTGAGACAACATGTTGTTCTTCTCTGTGAGTACATGATTATACAATGATCCTTAAATTAGTTGTTTCAACTGTTTCCAAGTCTCGAGGGCTACTGGTACATGATTACCAGATCTGTACAATGCGTACTTACCTGCACATCTTTCAAATGCTGGTCCGTGGCTCTGGCAAGCCCATCCCGAGCTGCTCGGATGTATGCAACGGCCGAGCTGAAGGCATTGAATGCCTCTTTTGTAAAGCCCGGGTCGCGAAGAGCGGCCCTCCGGCGCCGATGATTCATGGCGCTCTCCACTTCAGAGTTTGTGACGGATACATCATCCGAGTCCTCTAAAGGAGGACAATCCGGCGTCATTCCCTTGTCAGCCCCTGCCCTAGAGACAGGGTCTGGAACCTGACTGGTGGAGGCGCGGCCGGCAGGGTCCCCGGACATAGTCCGGCGGATACTCTTCCTAATAAGACACAACGGCCAATGTCACAGTTCGATGTGACTGCCAGAGGGCATATTTAAAAAGCCATACCTCTTTGATGAAGGCCCGGCCGTGTTGTCATTTGGCTTCCTCTTCGAAGACTTGCCCGGCGTGGCCGCCGCTCTCTTGTGAGACGCTTCTGGTGCGGCATGGCGCGCCGAGCGCCTCCCCTTTGGAGCACAAGACAGTGTGGTGGGTGAGGCATAATGAGGAAGTTCTTTGGGAGGAGATGTCTCCTGATTACTTACATGCGAGGCAGGAAGGAGGCCGGGATAGTCGGTGTGGCACCCCGGCTCAGAGCGACCGGTTAACCCTGCATTGCCAGCCCAGAGATCATGTCTTCTGGCAACACACAACATATTGGTACAGAAAACAACCGCTTTATTGATGCTAGTGGAACAGAGTTCATATTACAACAGTGGTCGAGGCCAAGCGGCACACTCGGTGCGGCGGAACAATATGTACATTATTTAGTGAACATAAAGGGGCCTCTACTCGAACAACTACGTGGCAGCGGAATAACGTCGTAGCGGAAGCTCCATATCACAGGGACACTGATGTGGACACGATCTAGACTCGAACAGCGCTCCTTTCCAACGAGACTTTCCTGAAATCTGGCATGACACGCCAGGTCAGTACATTGAATGTACTTGCAAGCTCACAACAAGCATAATCATAATGACAAACAATATCATGATATTGAACCAATTATTAATAATGCAACAATATATGTCAACATGTTGTGATCAAGCCCGAACGTCCCTCTAGACAGATTACCAACGGTGATCATCTCTGGACCACAAACACACCACCATAGTGGTCTTTCTCAAGAACAACTCGTGATCCTTACGGCGATCACAACCACGACCATCATTTGGTCCCAAATACCTCAATGGCCTTTCTGCCATCCATTGACAATGCAAAGTTCATAGCTTAGTGTGCAATTTTTATTAAACGTTGACTCATGGTGGGACCTAGTACGAGGTGTCCGTGACCGTGGACTCGGCTATCGATAGATTATACACTCTGCAGAGGTAGCACATTGTACCCACACCACGGAACCCATGGCCTCGCATTCCCATTCGGGTGGACCAACGGCATTCCGACAAAACCCCTCCATTGCCACAGCACTCTCCCGGCCACTCCGACCCAAATCCCCAACGGGCTGGTCCTGGGTGGCCCCGTGTCTACCAAAGACACCCCGACCACCGTCGTGGTCAAAACACTCCCACTCGGGGACTCGGTACCATAATCTCATTAACGAGCACACAAGATTATGTGTGCTTACCGGGCCAGGGCAAACACAACATAATCTTCCCTAGATGGAGGCACCGACCAGAGGCCGTGTCAATGGACCGAATCAAGGCCTTCCCACAAGGCAAATGTGGTTGCACTGGAAAGAAACTCGATTCAGCGGCACCATGACCCAATCAACGGTATATTCAAGTTGAGTTATATTCAGGATTAACTTTAAACTAAAAATGACCGGTGTCATAGCATGCCATGAAATGCAAAACAACACATGCATCACATATTGATAAAAATGACCGACATCATCCATATGCACACCAAGCATAAACGTCAACAACTCATATTACTCTACTTGCTCAAAATGACTCACAACTTAACCAAAATATTTTGCAACAAGTTTTATTAATTTCCTACGCAAGAAAGTAACTCCGATAAATTTTTCATATGCTTGACCAAAAGATATCATTATCAACAACTCTTAATTTCTTTATCACTAAGTTGGGTTCAAACATTCTGTAAGACAAGTAATATGATTAAACAAGTATTTAACAGAATATTTTCTAACAAATTTTTATCAATTTAAGAATGCAAACACAAAGCTTTAAATAATTACTAACATGCATAACAAAATTATTTCTAACATCACCTCAAATAAATTTTAACTTTCTTTACCCACTTAAACTAGTTTCAACTATTCTGTAAATCAAGCATAACAACTAACCAATACTTAACAGAATACAAATAATTCAATAATTATTTAAATGCATGGGTTAATCATTTCATTTAAGTGAGAAAATCACAAATATTGAAATGGCATCATAAAAATGTTGATGTGGCTTGCCTTAGTGCAGATGAGGTTCACAAGCCTCCTGGTGATCCTCAACACAAGCCTCACCTTCTGAAAATAATTTTAAACACAAAAAGAAAATATCAAGAACACTTCTGAAATTCACCAGAAATTCTAAACAGCTCAGAAAAATCTCATCTTTGGTGAGCTGTTAGATTTCCTTTCAAAGAACACAATGCAAAAAGAATCATCTCATTTGGACTTATGGTTAAAAAGTTAAAATTGTTTGAAGCTCTCTGGAATATAAATGAATTTGAATAAAAAGAAACAGCTGGGGGTGACGTCGAAGGCGTAAAGCCCAGGGGCGCCACCACTCGTACCGCTTCGCGCGTGTACTGAGTGGCTGACTAGCGGGCCCCGCTAGTCAGGTGGGGGAAGAGGGAGAGAGAAACAGAGAGGGCCGCGGCTTCGCCGGAGCTCTCGCCGGCGATGAGGGCTCCTTGGCCCAAACGAGAGGGAGGGATTGAGAGAGGGGACGATGGCGCACCTGCCCATACCCATAGCGTGGCTAGGGGTGGTCGGACAGCGTCGGAAACTAGCTCGCAAGTGGAGGCAGAACGTGGAGGTCGCCGGAGTTGAGGAAGACGGCGAGCAGAGGTCACTCCAGAGGCTCCAAGCGGGCGAGATGGCCTCACCGGAGAGAGGCGGAGGCCTTGGAGGGGTCGCCCAGGCCTGGGAGGGGCTGGAGCTACCGCGGCGACCACAGGGGATCGCCGGCGAGCTCGAGCTCGGGGACGGCAGCCCGAGGCCTGCCCGGCCGGGCTACGGCTTCCTACTCGATCGTGGGGTGTGTGTGAGTGCTGGATGGTGCTCGAGGAGGCTGGGGGTGGCTCTATTTATAGGCGAGCGGCGAGGGTGCTTCGGGCTCCGCCGGTGGACACCTGTCCACCGCGCCCGGCGACGAGCGGCGTCAGTGAGAGGGGGAGAAGGCGACGGAGGTCACGCGGCCACTGTGGGCAAGCGGAGACGAGCACAGGATCAAGGGGATGGCGATGAGCACAGTGCGCTCCGCACTGTTGGGCTGGCCGGACCTTGCCCGTGCTCGCTGCGGCGAGCTCCGGCGTCGGCGAGTGCCAGGGAGGAGTTAAGGACGTCGAGACGATGATGGTGGCGGGGTTTGGCATGGTTGGGCAGGCGGGGGAAGCGAGCACGCTCGAACAGAGTGCTCGGCGTCACCCAGAGCGCGTCGACACGCATGCCTGGCATCGTGGACACGCGTGGTCACCGCGCGAACTCTCTCCTCAGGCCAGCCTTCATCCAAAAATCATGTCTGGCATGTTGTTCGTGGTAGTTTTGAAGTTTACCACGGTTTGGTTTGGATCCAGGTGCAGTAGAGAAGATTTTACAAGCCAGGTAAGTTTCTGGTCAGTAACTTTGTGATGTTACTATGGTCAAATGGCTGGGAGTTTGGGGTTGTGCTTTGGAGGCTAGTTATAAGTTACTAAGGTAAAGATGCACAAGAAAGTTCAGGTCAAATGGAGCAAGTAAAATGGTAGTTGCTGTAGAAACCACCATTTCTGTCCAGAACAGAAAAGATTTTCTGTAGCAAAAATATTCCAAAAAGTGATGAAATATTTTTTCTCAGGGAGGTGCCCTAGGGTCACTAGAATATTTGTGAATTATCTTAGAATTTTCTGAGTCATAAAAATTAGGGTTGCCTTGAAGCAAACAGATCTGGCTTAGGGTTTTTGAGAGAAAATGAATATTTTTCATTTAAGAAAAATATTCCAAAGGTTATTTTGTGGTGGATCAGAAGTGAAGTGATGGTTTGGGAGAGAAGTGAACACTTGGGTGAAAGCCAAGGATGCCCAAGTGTTTAAGTCCAAATGAAAAGATTCAGAAACTCCAAGTTTCAAAAACTTTCAAATGAAATTTCAAGCAAATAAGAAAGGGCAAAAACCAGGCTGTCACAGTCGGCCATGATGGGCACTTCTGTGCCATCATAGCTCGCCTGGTAGAATACTCCCTCTTCAAGCTCTACGAATATGTCCGGATCCTCTTCGAATCCGGGGTCAAGGTCCCGATTATGCTCCTCCCGCTGTGGAGCAGGGCTGTAGATCCTTGCGGTAACCTTTCGCCATTCCTGTTACAAATGGATGGGTTAATGTCAATTCAACATGACTCAGGGAAAGGATTGAATAAAGTGGTGGGGTTAAGACTCACCCAGCTAGGAGGGTTGTACATGGAAAATCCCTCTCGGCGTGTAAGACGAGTGAACTCCTCTTTCTCCCCTTTATACAGATCGGCCAATATTGCGGCCAGGGCAGTGAGGGAATCCGGACCCTTTCGTCCGTAGCATGAGGCGTCATCTTCCCCATTATAGTGCCTCATAGGGAGCCCCCTGAACTGGAGCGGCTGAACACCTCGCGCTATGGAAGTGGCCATTACCTCGATTATTGATAACCTGGACTGGGCGGGTGTCCTTATCTTGCTCATTAATTGTTGGACTTCCGCACTATCCTCCTCCTCGAGGCTCCGAGGGTGCCAGCTGTGGCGTTTCTTCAATGGAGCACTGGTAAATTCGGGAAGACCCATTCGGACTGGGTCAGGGAGAGCGACATCCTCAATATATAACCACTCCGAGGGCCATTCCTCGGATGCCTTCTTCGTCGTTCCGGACAGGTATCCAGTCCCGGCTATGCGCCATACCTTAGCACCGCCCACCTCAAATACTGATCCCTTTTGGGTATGAGGGACGAGGCGGAATAGCTTCCTCCATAACTCAAAGTGGGCCTCATAGCCTAGGAATAGCTCGCAAAGAGCGACAAAACCCGCGATATGCAGGATGGAGGCAGGAGTGAAGTTGTGCAGCTGGAGGCAGGAGTGAAGTTGTGTAGCTGGAGGCCGTAGTACTCCAGTAGACCTCGGAGGAAAGGGTGGATTGGAAACCCGACGCCTCTTATTAAGAAGGATACAAAGCACACTCGCTCCCCTGGTTGGATTAGGAAAATTTTCCGCCAGGGCTTCGCCTGTAAAGGAGGTTAATCCTGCCCGGACGGGGACTAAATCTGCGGGGGGGGGGGGGGAAGGAATCCCTGTGTTTGAAGCTTACTCAGCTGGTCATGGGATACTGAACATTTCTCCCAATCGCCTTTTTCGGAGCCATGAGGACGCGAGGAAGAACTGGGGGCGCTAGCCATGTGTTGGATGATTTCCCCTGGCAAGCTCTAAGGATTTTCCGCTTGGTGTGGGATGGGATCCGAGATCCAATCCCTTTAAATAGACGCCTTTCTTACACAGCTAGGGTGTTATGTGCAAAAATACTCTGACCTTTCGTGTTCGCTCGACACGTGGAAGCCGAAGCAATGGAGGTGCAGAAGCCAATAGGTACGACATTAAATGGAAAGCCGAGTATAACTCTTCGGATCAGACGCTTTGAAGTATTCGGAGGAAGAACCCGCCTTGCAATGCCGAAGACTACCAGCGCGCCGGACACATCGTCATTGAAGTCTGGTTCGGGGGCTACTAAGGGAGTCCTGGATTAAGGGGTCCTCGGGCGTCCGGCCTATGTGACGTGGGCCGAACTGATGGGCCGTGAAGATACAAGACAGAAGACGACGCTCCCGTGTCCAGATGGGACTCTCCTTTGCGTGGATGGCAAGCTTGGCGTTCAGATATGAAGATTCATTCCTCTGTAAACCGACTATGTACAACCCTAGGCCCCTCCGGTTTAGTCCATAGAGGCAAGCATAATCATACAGGCTAGACATCTAGGGTTTGGCCATTACGATCTCGTGGTAGATCAACTCTTGTAATCCTCATATTCATCAAGATCAATCAAGCAGGAAGTAGGGTATTACCTCCATCGAGAGGGTCCGAACCTTGGTAAATATCATGTCCCCCGTCTCCTGTTACCATCGACCTTAGACACACAGTTTGGACCCCCTACCCGAGATTCGCCGGTTTTGACACCGACACGAGTCTTAGTCATCTTGCCCATGAGGCATGGTTCGCAAGCATCAAGTGATTCCAAAAGCCCATCAGCATGGAGTTTCTTCATGCGCTTTACACCAATATGACCTAAACGGCAGTGCCACAAATAAGTTGCACTATCATTATTAACTTTGCATCTTTTGGCTTCAATATTATGAATATGTGTATCACTACGATCGAGATTCAACAAAAATAGGCCACTCAACAAGGGTGCATGACCATAAAAGGTATTACTCATAAAAATAGAACAACCATTATTCTCTGATTTAAATGAATAACCGTCTCGCATCAAACAAGATCGAGATATAATGTTCATGCTCAACGTTGGCACCAAATAACAATTATTCAGGTCTAAAACTAATCCCGAAGGTAGATGAAGAGGCAGCGTGCCGACGGCGATCACATCGACCTTGGAACCATTTCCGACGCGCATCGTCACCTCGTCCTTAGCCAATCTTTGTTTAATCTGTAGCCCCTGTTTTGAGTTGCAAATATGAGCAACAGAACCAGTATCAAATACCCAGGCACTACTACGAGCATTAGTAAGGTACACATCAATAGCATGTATATCAAATATACCTTTCACTTTGCAATCCTTCTTATCTGCCAAATACTTGGGGCAGTTCCGCTTTCAGTGACCAGTCCCTTTGCAGTAGAAGCACTCAGTTTCAGGCTTAGGTCCAGACTTGGGCTTCTTCCCGGGAGCAGCAACTTGCTTGCTATTCTTCTTGAAGTTCCACTTCTTCCCTTTACCCTTTTTCTTGAAACTAGTGGTCTTGTTAACCATCAACACTTGATGCTCTTTCTTGATTTCTACCTCCGCAGCCTTTAGCATCGCGAAGAGCTCGGGAATTGTGTTTTCCATCCCTTGCATATTATAGTTCATCACGAAGCCTTTATAGCTTGGTGGCAGTGATTGAAGAACTCTATCAATGACACTATCATCAGGAAGATTAACTCCCAACTGAGTCAAGTGGTTATGGTACCCAGACATTCTGAGTATGTGTTCACTGATAGAACTATTCTCCTCCATCTTACAGCTATAGAACTGGTTGGAGATTTCATATCTCTCAACTCGGGCATTTGCTTGAAATATTGACTTCAACTCCTGGAACATCTCATATGCTCCATGACATTCAAAACGTCTTTGAAGTCCCGATTCTAAGCCATAAAGCATGGCACACTGAACTATCGAGTAGTCATCAGCTTTAGTCTGCTAGACGTTCATAACGTCTGGAGTTGCTCCTGCAGCGGGTCTTGCACCTAGCGGTGCTTCCAGGACGTAATTCTTCTGTGCAGCAATGAGGATAATCCTCAAGTTACGGACCCAGTTCGTGTAGTTGCTACCATCATCTTTCAACTTAGCTTTCTCTAGGAACGCATTAAAATTCAAGGGAACGGTAGCACGGGCCATTGATCTACAACAACATAGATATGCAGAAACTATCATGACTAAGTTCATGATAAATTTAAGTTCAATTAATCATATTACTTAAGAACTCCCACTTAGATAGACATCCCTCTAGTCATCTAAATGATCACTTAATCCATATCAACTAAATCAAGTCCGATGAACATCTCTATGTTGATCATATCTACTATATGATTCACGTTTGACCTTTCGGTCTCAGTGTTTCGAGGCCATATCTGCATATGCTAGGCTCGTCAAGTTTAACCCCGAGTATTCTGCATGTGCAAAACTGTCTTACACCCGTTGTATGTGAACGTAGAGCTTATCATACCCGATCATCACGTGGTGTCTCGGCACGACGAACTATAGCAACGGTGCATACTCAGGGAGAACACTTATACCTTGAAATTTAGTGAGGGATCATCTTATAATGCTACCGCCGTACTAAGCAAAATAAGATGCATAAAAGATAAACATCACATTCAATCAAAATATGTGACATGATATGGCCATCATTATCTTGTGCCTTTGATCTCCATCTCCAAAGCACCGTCATGATCTCCATCGTCACCGGCTTGACACCTTGATCAACATCGTAGCGTCGTTGTCGTCTCGCCAACTATTGCTTCTATGACTATCGCTAACGCTTAGTGATAAATTAAAGCAATTACATGGTGATTGCATTTCATACAATAAAGCGACAACCATAAGGCTCCTGCCAGTTGCCGATAACTTTTACAAAACATGATCATCTCATATAACAATTTATATCTCATCACGTCTTGACCATATCACATCACAACATGCCCTGCAAAAACAAGTTAGACGTCCTCTACTTTGTTTTTGCAAGTTTTACGTGGCTGCTACGGGCTTCTAGCAAGAACCGTTCTTACCTACGCATCAAAACCACAATGATTTTTTGTCAAGTGTGCTGTTTTAACCTTGAACAAGGACCGGCCGTAGTCAAATTCGATTCAACTAAAGTTGGAGAAACAGACACCCGCCAGCCACATGTGTGCAAAGCACGTCGGTAGAACCAGTCTCATGAACGTGGTCATGTAATGTTGGTCCGGGCCGCTTCATCCAACAATACTGCCGAATCAAAATAAGACGTTGGTAGTAAGCAGTATGACTATTATCACCCACAACTCTTTGTGTTCTACTCATGCATATCATCTACGCATAGACCTGGCTCAGATGCCACTGTAGGGGAACGTAGCATGCAATTTCAGAAACATTCCTACGCTCACGCAAGATCTATCTAGGAGATGCATAACAACGAGAGGGGGAGAGCATCTTCATACCCTTGAAGATCGCAAAGCGGAAGCGTTTATCAACGCGGTTGATGTAGTCGTACACCTTCACGATCCGTCCCGATCAAGTACCGAACGTACGGCACCTCCGTGTTCAGCACACGTTCAGCTCGATGACGTCCTCGCCTTCTTGATCCAGCAAGACGAGCGAATTAGTAGATGAGTTCCGGCAGCACGATGGCGTGGTGACGGTGTTGGTGAAGAACAATCTCCGCAGGGCTTCGCCAAGCACTACGGAAACTATGACGGAGGATAAACTAGAGGGGATGGGGTTGCCAGCACACATCTTGGTGATTCTTGATGTCCCTTTGGTGCTAGCCCTGCCCCTCTATTTATATGTTGAGCCTTGGGGTCGAAACTTGGAGTAAAAGCCTCCAAAAAGTCGGTTTCACCCGAAAGGCAAGAGTCCTTCTCGGACTCCAGGGTCAGACGCCAGGGTTCCCGGCGTCTGGACCCAGATGCCAGGGACCTCGGCGTCTGGACCCAGACGCCAGGGACCTTGGCGTCTGGCCCCTGGACTCTGCAAAACTTCCTTTTACGCTTTCCAAAAACCTTGTGGGCTTTCCCCTTTGGCCCAAATAAAGTGTTCTCGTACCCAAACATTTCGGGAAACATCCGGAACCCCTTCCGGTGAACTCCGGAACCTTTCCGGAGACCAAACACTATTATCCATATATCAATCTTTACCTCCGGACCATTCCGGAGCTCCTCGTCAGGTCCGTGATCACATCCGGGATTCCGAACAACATTCGGTTACCAATATACATAACTCATATAATACTATATCATCAACGAACGTTTAAGCGTGCAGACCCTACCGGTTCGAGAACTATGTAGACATGACTGAGACACATCTCCGGTCAATAACCAATAGCGGAACATGGATGCTCATATTGGTTCCTACATATTCTACGAAAATCTTTATCGGTCAAACCGCAATAACAACATATGTTATTCCCTTTGTCATTGGTATGTTACTTGCCCGAGATTCGATCATCGGTATCGTCATACCTAGTTCAATCTCCTTACCGGCAAGTCTCTTTACTCCTTCGGTAATGCATCATACCGTAACTAACTCATTAGTCATATTGCTTGCAGGGCTTATAGTGATGTGCATTACCGAGAGGGCCCAGAGATACCTCTCCGATACACGGAGTGAAAAATCCTAATCTCGATCTATGCCAACCCAACAAACACCTTCGGAGACACCTGTAGAGCATCTTTATAATCACCCAGTTATGTTGTGGCGTTTGATAGCATACAAGGTGTTCCTCCAGTATTCGAGAGTTGCATAATCTCATAGTCAGAGGAATATGTATAAGTCATGAAGAAAGCAACAGCAATAAAACTTAACGATCATTATGCTAAGCTAACGGATGGGTCTTGTCCATCACATCATTCTCTAATGATGTGATCCCGTTCATCAAATGACAACACATGTCTATGGTCAGGAAACTTAACCATCTTTGATTAACGAGCTAGTCAAGTAGAGGCATACTAGGGACACTATGTTTTGTCTATGTATTCACACATGTACTAAGTTTTCGGTTAATACAATTCTAGCATGAATAATAAACATTTATCATGATATAAGGAAATATAAATAACAAATTTACTATTGCCTCTAGGTATATTTCCTTCACTTATGTCAACTTTAACATAAGGCTACTCGTAGTAGTGGGTATCATAAATTAGTATCATGTGTATGATACTCCCTCCATAGTACATACACACGACGCGTAGTATGTCGTTTATTACGATAAGGTATCATAATATGATACTCAACTCTCTTTCTCTTCATTTAATTATATATCACCTTATCAAATTTGCCTAGTTACATACATGATACTAGCTATGATACTACCACTACAGGTAGCCTTAAGGAAAAGTTTGCCATGTATTCTCATGTAGAGCAACCAACATGCACTATTAAATTAGTTATTGAATTACATGTGGATAGTTCACACCTATCTCAACCAAGCAACATGTGATGGATACTTGAGCGGTAGGTATCGACACCATTTACTTTTACCAGGTTGGGTTGTGGTGGCTCCGGTTGTTGGTGTCCATGTGCCGACTACCTCGGGACGGATGGCGGGGCATGATGCAAAGATGTTGGGTTTTGTGAGATCTACGTAAAACCTAGCACCAACCTCGGTGGATGCCAACAACTTCAGCATCCTCGAACATCCTTACCCTTCTTGGGGCGTTGTCGTGGAGCCCTTTCACCTCCCATTACATTTGGATCTCGAGCTCTCTAGATGAAACCCAAGTTTTGGTCTTGGACGGAGTGAGCGTCAACATTGTATTCCTCGCTTCCTTCCTCTGCCATACGTTAGTAATTTGTGTTGTCATGTATGTCCACTGCCTTGTGGCTAGTGTGCAAGTCGGAGCGGCGATGCCAACGTCTTTGGGTTGTAGCAGGTTTACTCTGGTTGCTTGGGTCATTGACTCATATGGTTCGCGGCATCGGTACCTATGACTACGTACTTGGGTTACAATGGCGTTTGTTCATTTGATACGCAGCCTCGGGGTTGTGTATATGAGTGTTGTGTATATGTTTTCTTATTTGCCAATCAATTATATGAAAGATAGAGCTTATATCACTTGTTAAAAGAGAAGGAAGCGTCCATGGCTAGCCACTGGAGGCTACTGTGCTTGGCCATCTTAACGATCTCTAGGGAATAATATCACCAACATCATGCTGATGAAATAGTAGAGTCAACATGAGCAAAATAGTACGAATAGCTTAATTTAGCAATTGGACCTCGTACCTTTTATTTTCTTCGAGGAACAGAAGGCGTGCAACACCTATGGAGTCGCGGTGCTTCGACCTCGCATGTGCAAAACTGTAGCTTTCGTTTGAGATCACCGTTCCAACCTATTGTCCACCGCTAATCGGGACAATGTATCGTTGTTCTCAACAATGTAAATGAGAAGCAAAACTTTTCACTCCGAAACAGATGTTTTGCAGAATCCTAAAGTTTGTAAAACAGAACTTAAGTCATTCATTCAGAAGAGGCAGCCGTGGATGCTTCCTTCTCTTTTACCAAGTGATACTGGGCCTGTGGCAAAAAGCAGTCTAACAAGTGGGGCTGCCCAATTATTCTATTCGAAGAGGCGGCCTCTTAGCTAAGAGGCAACGCTAGCAAAATTTCTTTAGAGGCGACAAGCTGCAATGTATGGAGGCCACATCTAGTGAGAGAGAGAGAGAGAGAGAGTTTGGAGGCGGCAAAAACGTACATTATGGGTGTTCTTAGGCCTTGTTGGGTTGCACAGGATTTGAAGAGGATTAAAAAAGATTATGAGGGATTAAATTCCATGCAAGTCAAAATCCTCGCCAATCCCCTTGGAGAAGAGATTAACCAAACAAGCCCTTAGGAGGCTTCAAGCCTTCTGTTAGCTTCTCTCATAGGCTTAGCTAGTAGAGTTTTCTACAGGATGAAGACCTATTGTATTGACTAAAATAAATACAACACCAGACTAATAAATAAACCGCTCGCAGAAGAGAAAATACAGTAGAGATGGCACTATTTCATCAACAGAGCCCAAAATTTGAGCGAAGGCCTTGCTTGGAAATACGTTCCGTTTTTCCTATGAGGTATGTACTATGTTAAAAAAATGAAGAATGAAAATACATCTCTCACTTGGTCTGTGAAAGTTTTCAGCCGGAACGTCACCAAAACAACCAAAAAGTAAACACCCGTGAGAAACAAGCGCGATTTCGGGACTCAGATGATTATTTTTACGTTTCCAACTAATAAGCGTGTTTTAGGCTGGAAAACGCCGAACCAATCGAGGCCTAAACCAAATTCAGAGCGGTAAGTGTGAAAACCCAATGATAATAAGACGCTGCTACACACATGATAAAATCTGGACGATTTTGTGCGATACAACACATCAAGTCGTTCATGCGAAGGCCAAAACTGGGTAGTATCACCATTCAGTGCTCCATCGTCCATGGTTCATCCACATCAAGTCTTCCACATTCATCCCATAAAAAAATCATCATCTGTAATGAAATGAAAATACAAGAAAAGAATATGGACGATCGAGATTTAACTAAGTCTCAGTCAAGTGACATAACATATAAAAGAGAAAAAGAAAAAAAATCATGAATCTCAATGTAACGTCTCACGGATATAGCATAGACTTAGCAAGAGTGTACAGTAATACTAGTCGACGTCACTGAGTACACGCACCAACCCTTCCAAATCATTGTGCGAGGTTCCGCCCTCCGCCACCGCGGCGGCCGCATTCCGGCCGAGCTCCACCGCACGCTTTCTCACGGACTCCCCCTCCTTCGCGACAGCTGCAGCCATGACGCTTGCCATCTTTCCAGCGTCGGGCGCGGTGTCGGCGCCCTCCGCCACAGGCACCGCCACGCCGGCCTCCGCAAGCACCGACGCGTTGATGAACTGGTCGGCGCCCATCGGCCACGTGAGCATCGCCACGCCCGCCGCGGTCGCCTCGAGCACCGAGTTCCACCCGCAGTGCGTGAGGAACCACCCCACGGCGCGGTGGCGCAGGATCTCCACCTGCGGCGCCCACCCGCGGATCACCATGCCCCGTGACGCCGCCGTGGCTGCGGCCTCGAACCCCTCCGGCACGACGGTGCCGCTCCTCACCGCCCAGACGAAAGCCACCGAGCTCAGCGCCAGAGCGCCTGCCACGCACGCCGCCTGCGACGGCGACAGCGCCTGCTGCGACCCGAAGCAGACGTACACGACGGCGCCGTCGTCGAACCCGTCCAGCCACGCGGCCACCTTCGCCGGGGCCACCGCCGGCTTCCCGCCACGTTCGTCGCAGTTGCGCACGGCGTCCGACAGCGCGCCCACCGCGAACACCCGTTTCGCCATCAGGTCGGGGAGCGGGCGCTCCACGTAGGCGGCCTCGAGCGCCGCGAACGAGTTTGCCACGAAGCAGGAGCTCTCTATATTCCACAGGAAGATCCGCCGGATCGTCTCCGACACCTCGTCGCCGGGCACATGCACCCTGAACATCCACGGCAGGCTGCGCCAAGGGAAGCTAGGCGAGCCGGGCACCTCCGAGAAGGTGACAGTCCCGTCGGCGTCGTCGAGGCGGCGCCTCGTTGGCATGCGTCGCCAAAGGGAGTGCGTCGTGGCGAGGTAGTGAACGTTGGCACACGAGAAGGCCACGTGCGGCACGCCGAGCTCCTCGGCGAGCGGGAGCGTCCACCCCGTGAACAGGTCGGAGACGATGGCCGTCACGCCGCGGGACTGAGACTTGCACCAGGAGAGGAGCGGCGCGGAGAGGGCCGCGAGGGAGGCCATGAACGGGCGGAAGAGATCGGCCGGGAGGTCCTTGGTGTTCTCGCCGCACCCGGCCGGGAGGAACGGCGAGGAAGGGAACGGCAGAACGACGGTGGCGACTGACGGGCACGCTGCGAGGAACGGCGCGAGGAGTCGGACGTTGCCTGCCGTGACGGCCACGGTGAGCGCGAGGCCCCGTGCGGAGAGCAGCGCCGCGAGGTCGAGGAGAGGCAGCATGTGGCCCTGCGCCGGGTAAGGGACAACAAGCACGTGTGGCATGCCGTCGCCATTGCCAACGCCGTTGCTTGCGCTTGCCTGCGGTGCGGCGTACATGGACGACGGCATGGCGACGGGCAGGTGCGAGAACTCAGAGCAAAGCACAGAAGAAGAGATCTGCATGCTAAATAGTAGAAGAGCTCGCGTTCGTGACTCGTGAGTCTGATGCTGATCGTCATCTTTTTCTTTAAATGTTATTCTTTTCAAGAAAATTCCGCTCTATTTATCAACGGTTAAAATGGTACCAAGAACCCTTCCTAAATTTTGTACTCCGAACCAACATGTGGTTGGATGGTTAGGCCATCCGTAAACCGCCCGCATCCGTCCGGACCATTGAAGCCCTCCAACATGGTTTTGTAGCGGTCCGCGGCGTGGTCCGGACGTGTTTTCTCCCGCAAATCGAAGACAAACATGGGAACCTTTGCGGGAGTCCGGACACCAGATATGTAGGACTCTGACACCCCTTACCCACACAAAACCCTTCCCGGACCCCCGCGCCTTCATCCTCCTCGTTTTCTCTTCTTTCTTCTTTCACTCTTGCCTTCGCCACCGCTCCACCACCCCGGCCACCACGACACACCTCTGCAGAAACTCTAAATCTTTGTCACCTCCAGCATTTCAGCAGGGTTCCACCCCACTTCTCCTCCGTCGCCGTTCAACCCCTGTTCTCTGACCGCCCCGTCAAGTATCATCCTCTATTGCTATACTCACCATGCCCGGCAACTGTTGGATGAATCGCTAGAGCTAAAAACAGTTTCCCTTCTTCTTTCTAGCAATGGATTCCGATTTGGAATACATATACAAGCAGTATGTTGAGTCGTCTGACGGTTCGTCAGACGAGGAGGAGTACTCGGATGAGACGACGATGATGCAGGCGGTCCTTGATGAAGACGCGGAGCACGCCGAGGAGCATGTTCTTAGTTTCAAGGGCTCGATCAAGGGTCATCGAGTGATCAACCGCAACAGGGTATGCGGCCATTTAACACTGATGGCCGACTATTTTGCCCCCGACGCACTCTTCCCTGACCATTTTCTCCGGCGTTTTCGGATGCGCAAGACTATTTTCGACCATTTGTACCATGGCGTCTGATTCTATGATGACTACTTCATCCTGAAGAAGGATGTCGTGGGAACGATTGGGTTCTCTGGTTACCAAAAGTGCACGGGTGCACTTCGGATGCTTGCATATGGCACGGTCGCTTATTCGTGGGACGAGTACATACAACTGTCTGAGAGCACATGTGGAAATGCCATGGTGAGGTTTGCGATTGTCGTGGTCGAGGTGTTCGGACCTCAGTACCTGAGAGAACCAACTCTGGATGACACCGAGAGGTTCTTGGAACACTGAGAGATTCTTGGCAATCTCAGAAGTAAGAGGGTGGACATGTTTGTTTGGATCTTTTGATTGCATGCATTGGAAATGGAAGAATTGTCTGGAGGCTTTACAAGGTCAATATCAGAGCCATGTTAAGAAGCCCACCATAATTCTTGAAGCAGTTGCATCACAAGATCTTTGGATTTGGCACGCTTTCTTTGGCATGCCTAGGTTTCAAAATGACATCAATGTGTTGCAGCGATCTTGCGAGGCTGACTGAAGGAAAAGCTCCTCCTTGCTACTATACTGTCAATGGAATGAGTACAATATGGGCTACTATCTAGTTGATTGTATCTATCCTCTGTGGACTACCTTTGTTAGCACCATCTCTAACCCAGTTAGCCAGAAAAAGGCTCACTTTGGCCAAAGACAAGAAGCAGCTAGAAACGATGTCAAGAGGGAATTTGAAGTTCTGCAGGTCCGTTTTGTAGTTGTTCGTGGACCTACTAAACAATGGGATCCGGAGACCTTGTTGGAAGTGATGACATGTTGTGTGATCATGCACAACATGATCGTCGAGGATTAGGGTGACGATGTTGCCGCAACTCTAGAATTTGAGAACAAGGGTGATCCTATCCAACTTCCAGACCAGAACCCGGTCACATTTGAATAGTTTAAAATTCGGCATTGACCAACTCACGAGCAGCTGAAGTAAGATCCGATTGAGAATCAGTGGACGGTTAAAGGGGAAAACAATGATGGGATGTAATATTTGAACTTCTTTAAATTTGAACTACTGTTGCATGCGGCTACTTGAACGTTTGGACCCTATGTATGCGGCTATTTGATCTTGCGGACTTAAAAAAATAAGGAAGAGCGGATGTATGCGGCTACGGTTAGATGGCGGCCTCTCGCATCCATGTCCGCAGACTGGTCTCTCTTGTTCGTGGACAGATGCGGGAGGAAATTTGCGGGTTGCTGTTGGATATGCCCTTAGGTGGACAGTGGTATCCCCCCCACCAAGGTTCATGGCCTGGTGCTCGCATTTATTTTTGAATTTATTTCAGTATTTTCGGCGATGCGCGTTCAGTGTGATGGGACGTTCCTGTCAAGTACGAGGCATCTTTACTAACTTCGTCAATCTCAAAATGATATGCTAGCTCAGTCTCTCAGAGATGCGCATAGGGGTAAAGTCTGCGTCGGTATAGTGTTCGAAAATATTGTACTTACTAGTTCTTTCTTTTTCAAGGCATATTCTAAAACGTTAGCCAACTGCTCTTAGATTTTTCTTTGGTACTATTACTGTTGTTCCTGCATAATAACAAAGTAAAAAAATCACTTTCTGCAACAAACAATATTTCTTCCACTTTCCAGCGAAAGGCGTGATACTCGTGGAAACTTTTTTGGTTAAATTTCCATGAGTAGCAAATCTGTTCAGGCTCTGCAGTGGATTCAAGCGAAACACGTCCTTATCCACGCAAATCACGAGCTTAATTAACTAAACCAAACTCCTTGATTTCCTATTGTTATATGCACTACCTAGCTCACCTGCTCAGAGCCGGGCGCCCCAAACACGCCTCATACGGCCGAGCAGACGACCCGATCAGTGATAGGTAATAACACTCTCATATCCAGCTCAAATATGAGACGGATATGGTAGCGCCCGGGCGCGCCCGTCACGTTGGATCCGGCCTACGCTGACCCACCCGACCGCACATATATTTCTCTTCATTCCCTTTCTGGACCAAATCCTAGCCACTTCATTTCACTCCCCTCCGCCACCCAAGCTCTTGTTCGGCGATCTCCAGACTTCCTCGGCATGCCGGGCGGCGGATCCGAGTCCAACACCTCCAGATCCGTCGACTCCAAGCTCATCCCACGAGGCCCCGAGGAGGAGACAACCGCCCGCCTTGTGCTCCACCGCTCCCATGAGGAGGCCGCCCGACGACAGCTCTGAGACTCCTTCCGTCGGGAATCCATTGCGTTCGCCCAAATGGCGGATGGATCCGCCGCAAGTTGTTGCATCGCTGCCTCATCGGAGGCGGTGCGGTTCGTGTGGTGTCCGAACACGGTGGCGGACGCACCATGGGCGACGTCTGACGCAAAGATGGCGCGGCGTGCCCGCCGTGCGAGGCAGCGGGCGCGGGAGGCAGCGGCAGCCCTCGCAGTGGTGGACGTTGGCAAGGCGGAATCGCATTCTCCGGTGTCCCTGTTATGCATCAGTCCGGGCGCCGCAGCCGCGTCGTGGTGGATGTCGCCGACTCGTCCCAGGACCAACACTCTGCGGAGCGCAGCCGCCCCCGGACATGGGCATGGCGGAGCCGGACGGGCTCCGCTTAAGATTAGATTTATGTTGCATGTAATAGTATGGATTTAAGGTATCTGATTGTGAAATGGATTATTTAAGGCATGATCGGTCACTAGTATGATTGTATGATTGTTAAATGTTCTAATAAAACCTAGTTAGTAGGCGACAAGACTTTTCACGCCATAAAGGCCTATTTGGAGAAGTGAGAAGACATGAGAGAGTCTGGAGTGGGCTCTTATTCTACTGCTATGGCACATGGATCTAGAAAAAGTAGTATACATGCACTTCCAATCTTATGCATTGCTTGTGCAAATAGTAAATGCTTAGAGCCAATCTAAGAGCGAACCCATTATGTGAGTATTATTTTTTCATAAAAACTTTTACATGACTTGGCATCTCTTTGTAGCCATTAACCGGCTACATTATTAACCTTGCTCTAATCTATCCTCTAACATGCTAACGAGTTGCTAAACCAGTTAAACAATGATTATCACAGAAAACAAGACAAGTATTCCCTCCGTCTCAAAAATAAGTGTCTTAAACTTAGGCTAGTCATAGTGGGGAGTATCATATACTAGTATCATATGTAGTATTATGCATATGATACTAGTGTATGATATTACCTCCATAATGCATAGTATCGTAAAGTAGTATCATAGGTGATCATATTTATTGCCATGCATGACATAAAGTAGCATAGCATTTAACATAATACGGTATCTACCTATGTTACTCTAATCCTCTTTCTTTTCTTTAATTGTGTGCCACATAAGCATGTTTGCTAGTCCCAAGTGCATGTTACCGGTTATGTCATCTCCACTATGGCCAGCCTTAGTACAAAGTTAAGACACTTATTTTGAGACAGAGGGAGTAATAAGCAATGCTAGGTCCGGAAACAGGAAAGCGGGCTTATTCCCCTTCCCTTTATCTCTCCTCCGACACCCCTCCCTTTCTCCTCCGACAGCCTCACTATTTTTGGCGCTATGTTGTTGTGGGGCTTCACTCCGTTGCTCTCTAGCAGCGTTTTTTAGGCACCCGCTCCTTAGCTCAGTTATTTTGTACAGAGAAATACGATTGCAAGTGGCGGATCCGATGGGACCCCTCATAAACTCATGCTGGCCTTGTTCCTCACCTCTTTCAGGGTCATGGATATGAAAGGGAAAATAATTGTGGATATATGTTTGGCCCACTCAGATATGACGTTTCGTGGTGTAAGCAAGCTTGCTTTGAGGTTCTTCGTTATTCTTATATTGTTGCATCGGCCTTCACCTTCGAATCTGAAGAATGGCTCAATATTATTCTTGGAGTGCTATTTCCAAATTGAAAGGGAGGCCCTTTTTGCCCTCCGTTGGCAAGGTCGATGTCGAAGGCAGTAGGTTGAGTGTCTCCAGCGAGGTGACTTGATTATTTTTTCTAATTATTATTTTTAGGACGGTGCACAGTTAAGTCGGCCAAGGTTGTTATAATCGTAATTCTGAATCGGATGGGAGCTCTGATGGTAGAATCACAAATTATACAATCTTAACTATCAGAATCGTAAAAACGTAGACTGTACTAACCAAAATCGTAGAATCGGAAGGGCTAGTTTTGATTGTAAAATCGTAGAATTGTACAATAGAATAGCAATTCTGACAACCTATGCATGGCAAAGAATCCCGTGAAGACCGGATGACACGAACCTTCTTTGACGGTCGTCAACCACAAAGGATGGCTTGCTCCATGGGATACAAGTAGTAGGGAGAGACATTATATCACAGGTTTTGGGCAATGTCCTCACTCGGTACCTTTTTGGAGATATTTGTGCTCGGAATTGGGAGCTCAGGGGACGATCCCACCTGTTTCAGCAGGCCCTCGGAGTGCACTTTCGAGATGGATGATGCCATGACCCACAGAAGCCACGGGGCAAGAGAGGTCGATGGTAATCCAGGGTTTATATGCTCTTTGGCCCACAGAAGCCACACGCGGGAAGGTAAAAAAATCGCTGATGCGCAGATCATTGCAACATCGGTTATCATTTATATGGAGGAGTGACAGGACGATACATCAAGTGACGACGAAGACATGGCCCGCTTAATCCTGTTGAAGCCCATTTATCGGTCTAACATTTCAAGCTAGCTAAACGAAACTTATGGTTGCGCCATTTACATGGATCTTTAATGATCCTTCCGAGATGGCGCATGTCACCTCCCTCTTCCCTGTCGTGCTGCCCAGATGGCAGCGGACATGGACATTCAGAAACTCCACGCCTAGATGAACCCTAGGAACTTTTCGGCTGAGATCCATGGATTTTATATAGTTTTGTGCTTTAAGGCGGCTTGGTCATGGACACTTGGTAGCAGTTTCAATAAACGTCCACAATACAGTACAAAATTGTTATTAATACTACAATTGGAATTATAGCCTTGGAAAGAGTACTATATAGCACTTATTCTGATCATTCGGTCGACACACCAACCTAGCCAATCAGACAAAAGAGAAGGATAGCAAGGACAACAGTAACACTTCATGCAGAGTAAAATAACTCAGAACCAGGGCTGTCAAACCGATAACAAGATACGTTTGGTTCACAAAAAACGAAGCAGCCTCACTGAGTTCACTTCTTATGCTCGGTGGTCACTAACCAAGCAAAACTGACAACCATAAGTTTAATTTTAGAACCGACAGCCAAAAGATTCTGAACCAACGAAAGCTCTACACCACTAAGTTTCTAAGAAGGAAAGTTTGAATCATTTCCAAGTTCCACAAGGCAATCTCAACATTTCTGCAACGGAAGTTATGCGGGTCGAGGCTGAGCGCTTAGTCTTCCTCCTCCTCGCCGTCGTCACCACCACCACCTGAGGCCTTCTTCTGGTTCTTCCGCTTCACTCTTCCAGGTTGGCCACCACCCAGGGGGCTGGTGAGAGAGAAGTCGACGTGCTTCTCAGTGTCCACCCTCACCATGAAAGAAGGAATGTTGACAAGCTGCTTTCCAACCCTGTGAAGGAACATATACAACAGTAAGATCATCAAAGGATAAAAACAGCACTAAAGAAACACCAAGTGCTGATCATTATATATGATATGCCTCACATCTACAGTAGTCAAGGATCTCAAGACAAGAGTGATGAAATTGTTAAACTATAACAAGGAAATTATGTTGTTCAAACCTTCAAGACAACAAGTGAGTTAGAAGTTTAACAACAAATGGAAATTAAGAATACAATTAAACAAAATTTAGGCCAATGTTACCAAGACATGTTCATTCACAAAAGCTAACTGTTCAGAGAAGAAAATGAAAAGGCTGGTAGACAAAGACCAACACAAAATAAAGCTGAAGAAGAAAACAGCATATATCAATCAAAATAAAGAGGTTAGCAGCAAAATAGGGCACTCAGAATGAAAAGGACATAAAGAGTCATTGGTCTTCCAACCTCAGTAGAGATATATTAACTCCTCATTGTGCCCTCAAAAACATGTACTGTGGATATTTTAACAGAACTACAAAAGAGGTGATATGAAAAATAACTCCCTAAGCACTGATCAATCCACTCAAAATAAGATTGCCCAAAAAAGATCTATTAGCAAATAAACCATGGAAGAGTTCACCTATAACCTTCATAAATTCGAATAGATATTCTGAAACTGAGAATTTCAGATTGAAATCATTTTCCAGAATAAGATCGCAAATCTGAAAAGGCAAGGACATCAGAGAATATTTGATTGCAGCATTACACACAAAGTGTCTCAGACGACCGTCGTGAGTGACATAAGTTTCTCATCATATGTCCCATATCCTTCAATCAGTACAGATCGACCAGCCAAAAATGTACAAATATTGGCAAAAAAAAACTGGAACCAAACTGACTAATATAAACCTACAGACATAGGCAACCTCACAATTATCAAGCATGATCTATAAATCATCATCTTCAGGTCTGCCACTACTACAGTTTACCAGGATTTGTTCAAGAGTGATGAATATCATTAAGCAAAAACAAGGAAAATCATGTTGTTCAAACCTTTAAGGACAACAAAGGATTCACAAGTTCAGATCAACAGCCAAGGTTACCCAGGCATGTTCATTCACAAAAGCTAACTGATTCAGAGCCAGTTGCTTCATGTTGTCAGCAGAAAAAGTAAAGGCTGGTATATGAAGGCAACTAAACAACAGAAAATGAAGCTATCAAGCTGAAGAAGAAAACAAAACATCAGACGAAATAAATAGCTTAGCAGCCAAATAGAGCACTCAGAATGATAAGGACATAACAAGTCAGCAACAAAGAGATCTACAACAATTATTAGAGTTAATATGAACAGGACACTGTGTGTAATGTTTTGATCTATCCTCTCAAATAAGAAGCCCAAATAGATATATTAGCAACTAAACCATGGAAGAGTAAATCAACCACAACCTTAATAGATTTGAACAGACATTCTGAAACTCAGAAATTTTCAGATTGTGTTACTTTTCCAGAAGAATAAGATTGCAAAGCTCAAAATTAAACTAGGACATGATTACAGTAAGACAAGCAAGTCACACAAAATGATCCATCATGGGTAGCATACCCCAGAGATCAAGAGCAAGGGACATCAGAGAAAATATGATTGCAACATTATACACAAAGTATCTTAGACGACCGTCATGAGTTTGCATACAGTTTCTCATCATATGCCCTATCCAAAATGAATAGGCACAAGTCATGTGTTATAGAATCAGTAGAGACCCACCAGCCAAAAAATGTATAACAATATCAGCAACAAAATATAGAAAACTATCATCTAAATTACGAAAGCACATCCAAACATTACTTCTGCATATGATCTATCACCATATTATAGTGAAGCACAAAACTGTTGGCTACAACAACATAGGTACACATCTCATTGTGGTTTACTGATTCCCAGGTGAGTACTCTGATATTGCATGACAGGATTAACTAGTAGCCCTGTAAATTTCAACATGCATAAAAGAGATGGGTTAGTGTGGATGCCTAACCTGATGTGGCGCTGTCTGATGAGGACACGAGCATGATGGATTGACTTGGCCATGCCATTCTTGAAGACGATGGTCTGGAGACGGCGCTGGAGGAAGTTGTCAACAGTGAGGGCAAGCACGTAATCAAGCTTGTTCTGTTCCTCAGTGAGAAGACCGTAGCGGTTCATGCGGCGCAGGAG
This sequence comes from Triticum aestivum, assembly GCF_018294505.1. NCBI lineage: Eukaryota > Viridiplantae > Streptophyta > Magnoliopsida > Poales > Poaceae > Triticum > Triticum aestivum. The sequence continues at coordinate 111,246,892 of NC_057799.1, read as the reverse complement.
CGCTGCACCCTCAAAGATACGGCGGGGGTTCTTCTCATCCAGGGTGAGCAGCTCCCTGGCAGCATTTCGGATGCGGCTGAGGGCGTACTGCACACGATAGAGCTCACGCTTGGCCCGCAGACCGTACTCCCCAACCAGCTTCAGCTCAGCGTCAAGACGCTCCTTCTCATACGGACGCCTTGGCTTCTTGAAGGTCTTCCCATCTGCACCACAACAAAATCGTAAGACACTTGTAAGACCCAAAAACAACAATCAGATACAACACAAGCACGTAAAATATCGTGCGGAAATGGCATGGCTTAAACACTTAGACGTCAAGCAGGAGACGAATATGTATTAAAAGCACAACTCGTGCTAATTATCTCACATCAAAGACTAAACTATACGCAATGGAAGCCGCATTAGCCTAAGCCGAGTGACGTATCAGAAGATAACAGAAATATCTCAAGTTTAAGAACATAAATTTCAACTACAAATAAGAACATAACCAAAATCGCTCGTTTTGGAACCAAATCTGCTACGTACCAGGCTAGTCTACAAATCTTCTTCGCCACAGGGTACAGAGCGTCGAGTTCATCCGATCAAAACCGGAAACGGGAACGAAACTAAGCATTTGCGATCCTATACCAGACACCAACAGACGCTGCCTCACGAAACTAGCAAAGCAAATTCGGATCGGCCCAGAGAGACGACGTTCAGCATACGCAGCGCACATTACGACGACATGGGTGGGTGCGTAGAAGGGGGGGCTTACAGTTGCGGTAGAAGTTGACGTGCACCATGACTGCCGCCTCCGCAGGATCGCGCGGGTCGTCGAGCTGTGCGCCGCCGGTGGGGGTGAGGGGATCGGTGGAGAGTGGCGGCCGAGAGGACGAGGCGATATTATATAGGCGAGGGCTAAACCTAATTCGGTCTGATGGGCCGAGCTTTGGAACTTTGGTCCTCTGCAAGCCCTAGTGGGCCTTTAACGGCGAGGCCGACACATGAGGCCCACCTCGCGTAATAAGGCCGTGAACTCTAAGCAGCGAACGGGCGCACTCAAACCAGGAAAAAAAACACCACCGCACCGCGCGTCCCCGGCCGCGCCGGGCCCAGCCATGCCGCCGCCGTCGCCGGGGAAGCCGCTGGTCACCACGATCACGGCGCTGCTCAGGTCGGCGACGCGGCCGGCGCACCTCCTCCAGCTCCATGCGGCCATGCTCAAGGCCTCGCTCTTCCCGCACCACGCGCTCCCGACCGCCAGGCTGCTCGCCTCCCCGCTCGCGCCGCTGCCCTACGCGCTCTCCCTCTTCGCCGCCATTCCGTGCCCCACCCTCTTCCACCACACGGCCCTCCTCCGCGCCCTCTCCGCGTCACCCTCCTTCTCCTCGGCCGCCTCCGCGTCCCTCGCCGTCCTCGCCTCCGCCCGCGCGCGCCTCCCGGCGCTGGACGAGTTCGCCTTCCAGCCGCTCGTCGCGCTCTGCGCCAAGAACTCCGGCGACGACGCGGCGGCCTCGCTCGGGCGGCAGGTTCATGCGCTCGTGCTGCCGTACGGGTTCTCGGGCGTCGTGGGCCTGGGGAACGTGCTGTGCCACTTCTACTGCTGCATAGGGAACATGGGGGACGCGCGGAGGATGTTCGATGAAATGCCTGAGAGGGACACCGTGTCGTGGAACACGATGATCGGAAGCTATGCCAGGGCCGGGGAGATCAGTGCGGCGGTGGAGATGTTCGGCGCTATGATGTGCTGTGGTGTGGATGTCAGTGCGACGGCGGTGGTCGCCTTGGCTGCGTGCGGGTGGCAAGGGGAGTCAGTGCATGGGTTCAGCGTCAAGACAGGGTTCTGCAAGGATGTCAAGGTGGCGGCAGCAATGGAGGGGATGTATTTTAGGAAAGGGGAGATTGGATGTGCAAAGAAGGTCTTCGAAGAGGCGACGAGGAGGGACTTGGTGCTGTATAATTGCATGGTGGATAGCTGCGCAAAGGCCAGGCGAATCGAGGAGGCAATGGGCTTGGTGGATAGGATGAGACAGGAGGGACTGAAACCAAACACAGGGACTCTTGTGGGTGTGCTCTCTGCGTGTGGAGCATCGGGGGCAATCGTACCCGGTCGTCGCATCCATGAGCTTGCGCTGGAGATTGGTCTTGAGCTTGACACTGCACTAGGAACATCGCTCGTGGATATGTACTTCAAGTGTGGGTACCCAAAGGAGGCAATTGCAGTTTTTTATGCAATGCGCGACAGGGATGTGATGGCATGGACTGCGATGATCATGGGGTTGGGGGTTAATGGGCAGTCAGATGCCGCAATATCACTGTTTCACTCAATGCAGCAAGACGGTGTCACTCCTAACGAGGTTACCTTTCTTGCTGTGCTGAATGCTTGTAGCCATGGCGGGTTAGTGTTTGAAGGGAAGAAGCACCTCGAGAGCATGGTCCGGAAATATGGTATGTCTCCTCACACCGAACACTATGGCTGCATCATCGATCTCCTCGGAAAGGCAGGGCGATTGGATGAAGCGTATGAGCTTATAAGAAGTTTGTCGTCCCATGGCGATGCTATGGGATGGAGAACTTTACTTGCAGCCTGCAGAGTTCATGGCAATGTCGAACTGGGGAGGACGGTGCAGGCAAGGCTGGACGCCATGGGCAATTACCATCCGTCAGATACCATTCTGCTGTCGAACGCATATGCACTGGGAGACCGTTGGGATGAAATAGCACAGGCCAGGGATTCGCAAGGGCAGAAAATGGTCATGGACAGGAAAGAAGCGGGTTGCAGCGCCATTGAGGTGTCTTCCTCAGATATCTAACCGTGCTGAATTGAAGCAACGACCACTAACTGATCTTGGACTGTCGATGCGGAAATATACTTCTGCACAGGTGACTGAAGAGCAATCCATACATGTGCAGTTATCAGATACAAGATTCGGGGGTAAAGCAGTTTTTATTATCACCTATTTAACCCGTTAAGACCAAGATTGGGAGACAGGTTGGAGTTTACATACACAGCTACATATGTATCTGTTGCAGTCACTCCACTCACACTAAGAAACTTTTCAGACGGTGAAGCAAATTGTGTTATGTACTTAAACCCTGTGCACACCGTCTTCCTCGCTAGTGCCACTACTATATTGTTGCTCCTCCCCCATCCTTGGAAGGATTGGGAATTCGTTTACTGGCGACATCACCGCTGGTGTTGGGTACCGTGCCTGGGGCCGTGTCACATTATTGGAAATCCCCTGGTCTTGTGACAGTTCGCTGTCTTCAGTGGATGCAGATGAAGCTTCCGGGAAGAGCTGCAGCTCTCGTGGTGGGGCGGCATAGCATTGCTCAGTGATTACAGGTTGCAGTGAAAGTGCCGTCGAGGTGATGACTGGTGAGTGTGGCGAATGTTGTACTGGGAACATTCCGCTTGTGGGATAAGGTACTGCAACGGCTGATCTTGTAGTATCCTGGCTCCAAATAGGGTTGCTTTGCAGACGCACTCTAAGCTTGTTCTGAAGCTCCAGGATTTCATTGCGAAGCATGCTGTTGTCATCACGCAGTTCATTTCTCTCCAACACAACCTGTTTCATATCATGAGGAAAGTAGGAAATGCATCAGTGATGAAGTGCTGAGGAAGTGTATTATCTGAGCAGTGATAATAGAGTACATTACTGTAGTTCCTATTTGTTCATAAATAATGTTACTTGGCATGAAGCCATAAATGTTAACGGATGGGATTGGTTTCCTATTCTAAAGGAATCTCGGCACAAGAATATGTACTAACATTTTCATATCCATGATATAATAGACACAGATCATCAAATTGCTGAATAGAGTTGCTCTACTCAAAAGGTCTTACATAGTGAGATTCATTCTTCAGTGTGCTATTCTCCTTCCGAAGAGATTCCACTTGTGAAACTAAATCCTTCAGTATCCGTGTAGTGTCACCCAATACACATGCCTTCCCGTTGTTCTGCCTGTCTGGTTCTGAAAAGGGAGATGTTTGCATTGTTTTAGAAAGTATAAATGCATATCCAAAACGATGGGACTGTAGATTTGATACAAACTAATCAGACACTGGGGATAAGGTCATAACATATATGCAATCGATGTAAATTTGCCTTGCATAGTGAAAGGTCAAAACTCAGGCTATTGTGTGAATACAAGCTATTTGCTAGATGTTGAATCTGTGATCTTGCTTTATTATCCTAATAAAATCAGCCTAGCATTTGGATGACCCAAGAGCTCTACCAGCATGCTAAGTTTTACATAGAGATAACCACCCCACAAGCTCATATAAAGAAACTTCCTAACGCGGTAGTGGCACCAGAAATCATGTTGTTGCAGCTTGCTGCTTTGTACTAGTAAGATATATATACACATACCTAGCATGGCTCCCAACTCATTAAAGAGGTCATTCTGTGTGCCTCGCTTCCGTTTCTCCCTCTCCGACTTATGGATTTTCTTTGGCACCTTCTTCTCGCACTTCCTGTTCACGACAGACCTGCACAATGTTCAAGCATCAGCGGAAGAATCCAGTCAGGTGATGCCAGAATTGTACGGGAGAGTTTTATCTTTGCGGTGGTTCATCATGAAGTGGTACGAGTTTCCAGGATCATAAGACACCATGGTGAACACTATTGCACACACTAAATTTGTAGCGCACGAAATCAGAACACGAGAAGCCACGCCAGAGTTACCTCTTCCACAACCACAAGATTACCAATGGAATGGATGCTACAACTTGCAAGCAGTTTATAATTTCAGAAACAATGATTGTTCAGGGCAAAAATCCAGTGCTTGGTTCCTCTACTTCAAGGTTGAATATGAAGTCATGTGGGTTTCAGTATTTCCATATCACTCGCCAAGACTCTATTGAAAAAGATGGTGCTCGAACCAATTCTACAGGGTAAAAATCGCTCTAGAATTCCTTTTGCTCTGGAATTCCATCTGCAGGCCAGTTCATTTTCTTGTTCGTCTTCCCAAGACTGAAAAATAAATAAATCACAGGCCCCAGAGCTCACCCCTGGACGTGCAGCCTCTCGGCGGGGGCATTCACCATGTCCCTGGGCACCATGCTGACCGAGAAGCTCGATCCGGTACCTCACCCTGCGAGTAAAACCAAGGTCCATCAGTCCCTCCACGCCCCGACCCAGCACAAATTCCAAAGAACATCGAGAGAGAAAATAAACCACGACGATTACCTCCAATTGAAGCGGGGAAGGGCTGAGGCTATGGAGCGCGAGCCTAAGAGCTGCTCTTCGAGGGTTTGGTCTACCTGTGGTTCTCCTCTCCGTGATCGCTCGAGGGGAAGGGGGGAGGGAGGGAGAGACGGGGATGGGAAGCTAAGTAGGGGGAGGATGACGGGGAGTCCAACGGGGGGGGAGAAGCCGGGGGCGGAGGGAGAAAGCGACCCGCCGTGTGATTGGGGACGTCGTGTAGCGTAGCCGAACCGTGGGGCGGGGAGAGGGGGATGGCGATGGGGCGGGGCGCGTGGGCGGCACCGTTCGGCCGCGCGTGCTGCTGCGTGGACTTCCCACCTCGGCGCCGTGGCGGGGCGTGGTGCCGTGGTGGGCACGAGCCTCTGGACCCAGCGGCGGGTGGGCGGCGTGGCGCCGCTGGCCCAGCGCCTAGTTTATCCAGTCCGACCTGGATCCCTCCACGGGCTCGCGCGTGCCCGGTGGCATCCGGCCTCGTGATCCCCTGCGAATTGTTTCGAGTAGAGAAGGAGAGACAATAGACAAAGATGTAAAGTGAACAGTTCTCCTCATTGATGTATATATATAGCCCCCGAAGGGGTGTGTCAGAAGGGACACGAGGCAACCGCCTTGGTTAGGAAAAGTAGGGATTAATTAAATCCTAACACTCCCCCTGATCCATACTTGTTAGTGTAAGTATCATCATCTTGAAAAGGCTCCTCCAAAAACCCTGTGGAAAAAATATGAGGAGATAGGTGTTTGATATGTTGCTAAAACTCCTTCAAACCCAGTGGGAAAATAAGGAGAAAATGATACAACATATAATGGTTATTGTCTCTTTTAACTCAATACGAGAAAACTCATAGGGTTTAGATGACAATAAGTATGTCACATATACTTTCTTAAAAACCCCGGTGGGGAAAACAGAAAATATGACATATGGTCTTGTGTTGATATTACCTCATTAAAAACCTTTATGAGAACCTATAAAGTAAACTCATGAAGGGAAAAAGAGTATAATATGATGTTTTTAACAGGAACAATTCAGGAAGATACTCCCCCTGATTCTTGCATATTCCGAAGTCGTCATATACCAATTCCATGAACACATTTCTGGAACGTAGAAGTTGGTAGAGACCTGGTGAACAAATCAGTCGCATGATTTGACTTGCAAGATATGCAATATAGTGATATTGCTTATTATGTAATCTGTTTGCATCCGGGCAACACAAGAAACATTATCATTGAGATAATGGTTGGTAGATGTAGCCATGAGGTCTGTTTCGAAGACTCTTCATGAGGGGACTACCACACCTAGTAGGAACACTAAGCTTGTCTACGATCTGACATAGTGGGGATCTGATCGATGTATCCAATGATATTGGTGTTCACATTTCTGTGATACTGAAAAATCAGGACAAGATGTTTGATGCATCGGAGATATCGAAAGATATTCTTGAGTACCAACAAATTGTGTTTGGTGGATCCAATGGCATTATGGAACGTTGAGTTCCAATATCTCATTTTCATCATCTCTTAGGTCTAAATAGACCTTTCTCTGTGTCTAGAGAATGAACTACCATGAGAGTTATGGATGGATAAGATTTGTCCATAATGAATTTCTCCAACATATTTTGGATATAGACAACATAGTATACCATTTGAATGAAGGTGCTCAAGTTGTAGTAAGAGCAGTATTTTGGTTTACCCAAATCCTTCATTTTAAACTCCGTCATTTAGATGATTACATGTGTCGTCATTGCAGACACACAAGCATGGATAATCATCGTTGTAGGAGTAATCCTTGTGTATAAGGATCTCACTACGTCAGTTGTACCATATGTACTAACAACAATAAGTCGTATGGCGACTTACTAATTTTACACAATGTATGTTGCATTTTGTATTTCGATTCAGAATTGAGATTCCATCGGGAATCAATCATATATGTCTGAATCTAGTGATCCACGTGGATATGTAATCACTACATCTATCAACTGCAGAGATAGATGATTTTGTACTGCGAATGAAATAAGTTATCGGAAAGAGATTCCATGTCTGGAGAATAGTTGGGTATCTGCGTGAACCCTTGTGCTACAATACTTGCTCTTTGTTTCACCACCTCGTTGTTCTCAATTCTGTTTCCAGAAGAAAACTGGTGTAGATATTGCTTATGAATACTTTCCCATTATTGAGCAAGATCATTTCTACCTAGATTATACCCTTTGCTTGAGTTCAGTCCGAGTGTTGTTCACACTTTGCCATGGCCATGGTCTTTGGATCTGAATCATTTGAAAAGTTTTGCAATCTAGTTGAGAAATGTATGTTGACAGTTGTAGAATTCCGGTTATATGATTCTCCAGAATCTATATATCAATATATAGTTGATGGAAATATCGTTACCCATGGTGACTGCTCGCGATTTCCCAATGCGATTGAGTCGGGTATTCCGATGTCCCGGTCATTGTGTGCACTATGACCTGGGTTTGGCGGGGGTTTCTCGTCCACTGGGTGTATACTACCCATTAGGTGTCTGTCAACGTGAAGTTGACTTGCATTTACTGAGTCACAGGCCTTGATATCCTTGCTTGCGAGAAGCTGAATCCTGATGTACTTTTGCCATACATCTCCCCCTGTTGCTTTGAACGGGGAGTGGAGTGAATTTTGTTGCTACCTCCACTCTTTCAGGCGTACTTTTGCGGGATTGTAGGATTGTGTGACACCTTTATAGTCAATAAATGAATCTGGCAGGTTATTGCAAATGTGTTGCAAATCTTCTGAACACATGGTTCAGATCTTTGAGTACGTGGATTTGAGGCAGAAATGTGTTGAACATTCCACTAATTTCCTGGCATTCTTTATGGTACTTGAATTCTCCCCCTAATGCCTGGAAATATCTCATTGAATCAACATACTGGCCTTGAATAACTCTCCATTCGAGGGGCTTGAGGTATTGACGGAAATACAGTTATTCCTCACATAGATCCCAACTATATATTGAGGGGCCAATGATGTATGTCGGGTGGTGATATCGGTATGCAACCGAATTACTGCAGATAGGAAATACTTGGTAGGTATCCACATATCAAAGATAGAGGGGAATAATATTATGCAGTTCTGTCATGAGCGTGTAAAACTGCATGACTCCAACGTAAAGTTGGTAAGTTGCAATTCCAAAGTAAAGATAATGCAATGAGCTTAAGTCTTTGGATAGGATTCTACCAAACCATTTTGAGTCTAGACATTAGGACAAATTGCTAAACTTCAATCCAAAGGCCATAGGGAAGGCCCTCAAGGAGAATTCTGCAATGTTATCCATTCGATTTTCTTGAAATCGGTGTCAGGATAATGAGCCAATGGTTTCGTGTGAATAAAGCACACACTTAAGACCATCATGTAGATATGTCTTTTAGAACCATGGCATACCTGAATAGTCTACTCAATGGCTGGTAAGAGCCACTTACCTCGACTTGATGCATTCAAGGAGTCAGAGTGGTTCAGCGTAAACTTTAAGGTGTGCGAGCCTTAAAATTAGCTTCCCTGTGTCACTTGTCGTGCACATAAAATCCAAATATTATTAGAATTTAGCATCATAATAATCATAAACTATTGGAATTGCCAATAGTTTCGGTTTCAACCCAATGTCTCGATGACCAAGGCGAGTATGCCAAGTTTGTCATGTACAAGACACTCTGGAAAAATATCTCGTACGCAACATGTGCTACAGGTTGTGTCATATGTGTAGTACAATCCAGATGATGCACATAGAATGTGCTTGCCATATCCGTTACATATGGTAAAGAGAAGTTATTTCTCTTTGTTGTCATCAGAAATTTCGCTATGGAAACTATTTTGACGGATACCTCCATAGTTTAGTAGGGCACGAGTTAAACCTGGGAAGCAATAAAGCATCCCGATGTTAAGTACCCATAGGGATAATAAATATGACTCGAGTTGAGCCAACAAATACCTCATCGCGTCTAGCGATTTTAAAATATCTCCTTTCTCTCAATGAGAGTGGAAACATTGGACTTCCTTAAGTATAGAGTTTGTGGTGCATATGTCCACAAGGCACATATCATTTTTCATCGGATTGACTCCCGTAGAAATCTATATATAGACATGAAGATTCTCAATATGAAAATCACTGTCATATATATAGAATACATACAAATGTATTTGCATCAAAGTGCTGATACATTATATTGTGATATAGAATATATGATGACAACAATAATCATGTTCTTATTAGAACATCATAAATGGACGTAAATAAATAGATCACTAAGGAGACTAAGGGACTAAATGTATAGTCTCCAAACATGTCGGTTGAGGCATATTCAACCATCATGCTCTCCATGCTCATAGGGTCTCGTGACAGCTTGATGGTGTCAGGTTGAGGGTTTGAAGGGAGTTTCAAACCATTACCCTTGAGGTCCTTTACGTCCCGGTGGCGTGGCTTGGATTGCACGCGCTATCCCATGGGATGCAAGACTGATCTTGATGTCCATGACCCGCTTAAGTAAGTTGTGGCCATCGAGGGCAAGAGCCTCAAATTGTTAGCCATCGGTTACTTATAGGGGCAAGCCAGAGATAATTAATTTACAAGAAGTAAATTAAAAACCATCATGGCTTGTAATAAGAATGCAAAAATTTGACTCAAGTGTATAACATGAAAATGCTCAACCTCAATTATGGGAATATAACACATTAAAGATCATACAGATCTCACAGTAATAGAGATAGTCTGCACATGGGCAGTAGATCCAACTCATTACCTTGTGTTTTCCTAATATAATGAGGGAGATGTTATTGTCAAAAATTTACAAATTTGTTGTGCGGGAGAAATCAATCTCGACCGCTGTGACATGTTCATCAAGAATGGCAATGTGGTAAACACATAGAACATATCATCTCCGGTGAAAACCAGTAATTTATTTATATTACATATTGCATAATATAAATACATCTTAATGTTGCAAAATTAATAGATTTCAAGAAGGTGGCTCGAAATCATTAGTGTGAATCTCAAATTGCTAAGGATGACACCTTGAATTTTGCATATGTATTTGCAAGAAATTGAAAATCTCAATTGCAAATAGATGTATTATTCTTGACATGTAGTTTACATGGAGATACATACATTCCGGAATACATCGTACTCAACAGAAATACACTACTATTGTAATGAATAGTAATGATATTGCAAACTTGATGCTCAAGTAAAAAAACTTGAATTGTATATACCTCAAATTAAATGAGATGATCTTGTATCAAGTTGCTAGATAATTCAGCAGGGTGAATTAGTATTTTGCGAGAAAAAATTAATCTCAATCACAATGATATTGTTTTGCGAGAAAAAAAATTCTCAATCGCAAATTAGGTAGAGGTACTGAATTTATTTTTGCAAGAGATAAAAGAAAAATCTCAATTGCAAATAATAGATGTAATTAATCTCAACACGTGATAAACATGGAAATGTATTACATCACATATAAGTTCTGGAATACAAGGTACTCTACAGAAATTAATTAACAGCGTCTGAGACAGAAAATACTAGTAAATAGTATATTGTTAACAGGATCAATTTGCAAACCCCAGGAAAGAAGGGGATTCTTGGCAAAATTGACCTGAACACTGTTTCTGGCTGCTTTGCCAATCCCTGCGAATAGAGGGATTTTAGTGTAAAATAGCGAAGGATAAGGTTCCTTATCCTCCTCCATCTTCTTTCTCTCCCGAGCGGTTACTCACGGTAGTAACCGCCGCTGGAGTCCATGCCGTGGCTCGCCGCCGGCCTTGCTTCAGGCGCCGCCGCCAAGCCTCGTGAGGGCTGTGGTCTCGGGCTGCCTCATCCACGCGTATGTGAGCGGTCGCCGGGAGGCGTCGCCGCGGGAGTGGCCGTTGCACGGGTAGCCATTGGCTGCTGCCCCTGCTCTGTGGGACGTCGCCAAGACGTAGTTGAGGCTCCGCGCCAAGGAGCCACTGTGGGCTCCGCTGCGAGCCGGGGGAGGGCGTCACCGCGTCACCGAGTCGCAGGTCGGAAGACCAAGCGCGCCGCAGGGAGCGACGCCACGCGGGAAGACCGCGGTCGTGGGTGCTGGCGCACCGCAAGGATGCAAGCCATGCGCTGCCGCGGGCATGGCCAACGGGGAGGCAAGCGCGAACGCAAGCGTTGCGGAGGTTCGCGCGGGGTCGGCCACCACCGCCGTTTCTGGGGAAGAGGTCGCATCGTTGGTGTCCCCGATGGTGACTGTGGTGGAGATGGGAGGGCAGCCTCAACGGCCACCACTGCGGGGAGCGAGGATGAAGATGGTGCCGCAGTTCGCCGTAGCGACGCTGGGTTTGGGCTAACCTTATTGTGCAGAGGAGTCGCCAGTGGTCCATCATCGTCCGTCGACTGTACCGGGGACGCCATTCGCTGCTTGTTATTCTCCTTCTTCCGACGTTGATTCGATTCTGAGCCCTCAATTTTCTGGCTCAGTCGAATTGCTCGTGGTCAAGGCCGGCTGATGGTTTCCTCTTCCGTGGAAGAATGCCACGATGAAGTTGCTTTTGCATGTTCGTCCGGTGTCTCCATGTACACATGCTCGATTCAGGCGAGTAGTACATGCATAAGATGAATAGAAGATACATGATTAGACCTCTGCTAATAATCACAAAAGACAACACAAATTGATTCATGCATGGGCGCCGTTGCCGCATTGGCCGTCGCCACCAATTTAGGGAAGTGGCCGCTTGGTTAGGAAAAGTAGGGATTAATAGAATTAATTAAATCCTAACACGAATTTTATATACGGAAGGTAAGAAAATACTACTACTAGAAAGGAATTACTACGGAAGTCCTAATCTGCGCTCGAGCATGACCAGAACAGTAAAATTGTAAAAAAGAAAATCAAATTTTTTTTGTGTGTGCAGACATTAGGTAATGTTTTGAGTGCTTGCAAATTTTCACCATAATATCGCATTTGTGGAAGTCCTGACAAAGAAGATAAAACCAGCGCTCCAAAATGCCTTTGAAAGTAGCATCTTCAGAGAATCAATTTTTTGAAGAAAAAAAATCATACTTTTTTCGACTTTACTGTTCACCTGGGCTCATTTGAGCCCAAGCTAAGAGCATCTTCAGCCATTCGGCCCTCCAGGGGCTTGAAATAGCGCCACCTGGGGGCGAACCGACGATAAAATCGGCGTGGGGGAGGTTGGTTTCCCAGCCGCCGCCCCAAGGTCGCCCCAGACGCCGTTTTTGTAAAACTAAACTCGGCCGAAAATCGGGCAAACACAACACAAATTTGGCCAAACTAGGCGATTTCATTGATATTTGTACAAAAAACTAAAAACATAATTTAAAAACAACTAAAACTACGACTACTGCGCCGCCGCCGCCGCCCACCTTCTACATGCCGAGCAGCCTGTAGAACTTGGTGTAGTCGTCGTCGTCCTGCATGCGGCCGTAGTCCCTGCTGCACCCCTGACCAGGGTCGCTGATGCGTGGGGGGTTGGACGGACCGGGCGCCTCCTCGTCGCTGTCGTCGAGGGCCACGACGCCGCCCTCCTCGCGTCCACGGCGGCGAGCGGCGATCTCCTCGAGGGCGCGGCGCTAGCGCGCCATCTCCTCGCGGATGTAGTCCTCCCGCACCCATTTGAGGGCGGTCTCGTCAGCGGCGGCCATGGCCTCGTGCTCCTTCTTCACGGGGAGGAGCCCTGATACGTCTCCAACGTATCTATAATTTTTTTTGTTTCATGCTATTATATTATCTGTTTTGGATGTTTTATATGCATTAATATGCTATTTTATATTATTTTTGGGACTAACCTATTAACCTAGAGTCCAGTGCCAGTTTCTGCTTTTTCCTTGTTTTTGAGTTTCGCACAAAAGGAATACCAAACGGAGTCCAAACGGAATAAAACCTTTGTGATGATTTTTCTTGGACCAGAAGACACCCAGGAGACTTGGAGATCAAGTCGGAAGAGCCACGAGGCGGCCACAGGGGGGAGGGCGTGCCCAGGGGGGTAGGGCGCGCCACCTGCCTTGTGTGCCCTCGTGACTCCCCTGACCTAATTCTGCCTCATATATATATTCACATATAATCCCAAACCACCAGGGGCATCCATAAAAACACTTTTCCACCGCCGCGACCTTCTGTTCCTGTGAGATCCCATCTTGGGGCCTTTTACGGCATCCTGCCGGAGGGGGATTCGATCACGGAGGGCTTCTACATCAACTCTATTGCCCTTCTGATGAAGCGCGAGTAGTTTACCTCAGACCTACGGGTCCATAGCTAGTAGCTAGATGACTCCTTTCTCTCTCTTTGATTCTCAATACCATGTTCTCCTCGATGTTCTTGGAGATCTATTCGATGTAATCTTCTTTTGCGGTGTGTTTGTCGAGATCCGATGAATTATGGATTTATGATCAGCTTATCTATGAATATTATTTGAATCTTCTCTGAATTCTTTTATGCATGATTTGATATCTTTGTAATTTTCTTCAAACTATCGGTTTGGTTTGGCCAACTAGATTAGTTTTTCTTGTAATGGGAGAAGTGCTTAGTTTGGGTTCAATCTTGCGGTGTCCTTTCCCAGTGACAGTAGGGACAGCAAGACGTATTGTGTTCTTGGCATCGAGGATAAAAATATGGGGTTTACATCATATTGTTTGAGTTTATTCCTCTACATCATGTCATCTTACTTAATGTGTTACTCTGTTCTTCATGAACTTAATACCCTAGATGCAGGCAGGAGTTGGTCGATGTGTGGAGTAATAGTAGTAGATGCAGAATCGTTTCGGTCTACTTGACACGGACGTGATGCCTATATTTCATAATCATTGCCTTGGACATCGTCATAACTTTGCGCTTTTCTATCAATTGCTCGACAATAATTTGTTCACCCATTGTATTATTTGCTATCTTGAGAGAAGCCTCTAGTGAAACCTATGGCCCCGTGTCTATTTTCCATCATATAAGTTTCCGATCTACTATTTTCCATCATATAAGTTTTCGATCTACTATTTTGCAATCTTTTACTTTCCGATCTATAAACCCAAAAATACCAAAAATATTTACTTTATCGTTTGTTTAGTTTCATCTATCTCTATCAGATCACTTTTGGAAGTAACCGTGAAGGGATTGACAACCCCTTTATCGCGTTGGGTGCAAGTTGTTTGGTTGTTTATGGAGGTGTTGGTGATTTGTGCGTTGTCTCCTACTGGATTGATACCTTGGTTCTCTAACTGAGGGAAATACTTATCTCTACTTTGCTGCATCACCCTTTCCTCTTCAAGGAAAAAACCAAAGCAAGCTCAAGAAGTAGCAGGAAGAATTTCTGGCGCTGTTGCCGGGGAGATCTACGCCAAGTCAAGACATACCAACTACCCATCATAAAACACTCATCTCTTGCATTACATTATTCGCTATTTGCCTCTCATTTTCCTCTCCCCCACTTCTAAAACGATTTTCAAAAGATTTGTCGTTTTCTTCGCCCCTCTTCCGTTCGCTTCTTTGTTTGCTTTTTGTTTGCCCGATTGTTAGATTGGTTTGTTGCTACCATGTCTGAATCTGGGGAGGTTATCGCTGAAAAGGATAGTAGTAATGATGGGGGAAACTTTGATGCTTTTGCTAATACTAATCCCCATGAAGAATCTACTATCTTGCACACTAAAAAACTTTGCATATGTAGCGGCAATAGTATTGGAAAAGGGGTTATTCAAGATTTCTTTACTTGTGCCGGTGCGCTACCCATGTTAGGTGGATCTATTCTCCATAAAACTGGTAGTATTGCGGATGATACATCTTTGCTTGTGGTTGAACTTGAAAAACAATTTGTTCATATGCATCCATCCATACAAAGGATTTTTCTAGAGTTTTCTAATATTGAGCATTCTTCTGTTAAGCGCGCCGCCACTATATTTCTAGCCCATGAGTTTAGATTTGTTATGAAAGAAGCTAGTGAAATTTTTGCGCATTATAAAGTAGATGGTGGTCGTCCTCCCACAGAGGGAATTCTCTTTAACCAAGAGGACATAATGCGTTTATGATCTCTAGATCATGTTGCTTATAATGAATATGTAAGAAAGAGGGTCCCTACCGATGTTTTAGTTGATAAGATTTCCGAACTTAATGATAATTTTGCTATACAAAACAACAGATTGGGTTTCTCTCTTGGATACAAGCTCATGACTTTTTGCCAAAAGAACGCTTACAATGATGAGTTGGTCATACAATATGAGGGGCCGAAGGAGGAACCAATTCCTCCCGAGCTTGATGTTAGGGATCCTTATCCCATTAAATTTAGCCCTTTTGATTGCTTTTGCTTACCACAAAGAAAACTTGCTGCTGAATGAAGGGAGTATGAGATGAGCTTTCGAGATTTGCCTTATCATTACTATGATTATATCTAGATCTTTGTGTTTTCATGCCTAGCTAAGGGCATTAAACAATAGCGCTTGTTGGGAGGCAACCCAATTTTATTTTTGTTCTTCGCTTTTTGGTTCTGTTTTTCAATAAATAATTCATCTAGCCTCTGGTTAGATGTGTTTTTGTGTTTTAATTAGTGTTTGTGCCAAGTAAGACCTTTGGGATGGCTTACGGTGATAGTTGTTTTGATCTTGCTGAAAAGTAGAAACTTTCGCGCTCAGGAAAACAATTATCATTTTTAACATAAGCGTGCTTTTGATTTGATTCTTTTTGCAGAATATTAATAAAAATTGCTTAGGTCGTCCTAATTTTTCAGAATTTTTGGAGTCACAGAAGTATTCGAGAGTTACAGATTACTACAGACTGTTCTGTTTTTGACAGATTCTGTTTTCTATGTGTTGTTTGCTTATTTTGATGAATCTATGGGTAGTATCGGGGGGTATGAATCATGGAAAAGTTGGAATACAGTAGATATTACACCAATATAAATAAAGAATGAGTTCAAAACAGTACCAAAAGTGGTAATTTATTTTCTTATACTAACGGAGCTTATGAGATTTTCTATTGAGTTTTGTGTTGTGAAATTTTCAAGTTTTGGGTAAGGATTTGATGGACTATGGAATAAGGAGTGGCAAGAGCCTAAGCTTGGGGATGCCCAAGGCACCCCAAGGTAATATTCATGGACAACCAAGAGCCTAAGCTTGGGATGCCCCGAAAGGCATCCCCTCTTTCGTCTTCGTCTATTGGTAACTTTACTTGATGCTATATTTTTATTCACCACATGATATGTGTTTTACTTGGAGTGTCTTGTATGATTTGAGTCTTTGCTTTTTAGTTTGCCACAATCATACTTTCTGTACACACCTTTTGAGAGGGACACGCATGAACCGTGATTTTATTAGAATACTCTATGTGCTTCACTTATATCTTTTGAGCTAGGCAATTTTGCTTTAGTGCTTTACTTATATCTTTTTAGAGCACGGCGGTGGCTTTATTTTATAGATTATTAAACTCTCATGCTTCACTTATACTATTTTGAGAGTCTTTTTAAACAGCATGGTAATTTGCTTTGGTTATAAATTTAGTCCTAATATGATAGACATCCAAGAGGGATATAATAAAAACTTTCATATAAAGTGCATTGAATACTATGAGAAGTTTGATTCCTTGTGATTGTTTTGAGATATAAAGATGGTGATATTAGAGTCATGCTAGTGAGTAATTGTGGATTTGAGAAATACAAGGTTTGTGATTCCCGTAGCATGCACGTATGGTGAACCGTTATGTAACGAAGTCGGAGCATGATTTATTTTTTGATTGTCTTCCTTATGAGTGGCGGTCGGGGACGAGCGATGGTCTTTTCCTACAAATCTATCCCCCTAGGAGCATGCGCGTAGTACTTTGTTTTGATGACTAATAGATTTTTTCAATAAGTATGTGAGTTCTTTATGACTAATGTTGAGTCCATGGATTATACGCACTCTCACCCTTCCACCATTGCTAGCCTCTCTAGTGTCGCGCAATTTTCGCCGGTACCATATACCTTCCTCAAAACAGCCACCATACCTACCTATTATGGCATTTCCATAGCCATTCTGAGATATATTGCCATGCAACTTTCCACCGTTCCGTTTTATTATGACACGTTCCATCATTGTCATATTGCTTTGCATGATCATGTAGTTGACATCGTATTTGTGGCAAAGCCACCTTTCATAATTCTTTCATACATGTCACTCTTGAGTCATTGCACATCCCGGTACACCGCCGGAGGCATTCATATAGAGTCATATTTTGTTCTAAGTATCGAGTTGTAATTCTTGAGTTGTAAGTAAATAAAAGTGTGGTGATCTTCATTACTAGAGCATTGTCCCATGTGAGGAAAGGATGATGGAGACTATGATTCCCCCACAAGTCGGGATGAGACTCCGGACGAGAAAAAGAGGCCAAAAAAATGAGAGAAGACCCAAAAACCAGAGAAAAGAGAGAAGGGACAATGTTACTATCCTTTTACCACACTTGTGCTTCAAAGTAGCACCATGATCTTCATGATAGAGAGTCTCCTATGTTGTCACTTTCATATACTAGTGGGAATTTTTCATTATAGAACTTGGCTTGTATATTCCAATGATGGGCTTCCTCAAATTGCCCTAGGTCTTCGTGAGCAAGCGAGTTGGGTGCACACCCACTTAGTTTCTTTTTGAGCTTTCATAAACTTATAGTTCTAGTGCATCCCTTGCACGGCAATCCCTACTCACTCACATTGATATCTATTGATGGGCATCTCCATATCCCGTTGATACGCCTAGTTGATGTGAGACTATCTCCTTCTTTTTGTCTTCTCACAACCACCTTCTATTCCACCTATAGTGCTATGTCCATGGCTCACGCTCATGTATTGCGTGAAAGTTGAAAAGGTTTGAGAACATCAAAAGTATAAAACAATTGCTTGGCTTGTCATCGGGGTTGTGCATGATTTGAATATTTTGTGTGATGAAGATGGAGCATAACCAGACTATTTGATTTTGTAGGGATAAGCTTTCTTTGGCCATGTTATTTTGAGAAGACATAATTGCCTTGTTAGTATGCTTGAAGTATTATTGTTTTTATGTCAATATTAAACTTTCGTTTCGAATCTTATGGATCTGAACATTCATGCCACAATAAAGAAAATTACACGAATACATATGTTAGGTAGCATTCCATATCAAAAATTCTGTTTTTATCATTTACCTACTCGAGGACGAGCAGAAATTGAGCTTGGGGATGCTTGATACGTCTCCAAAGTATCTATAATTTTTTATTGTTCCATGCTATTATATTATCTGTTTTAGATGTTTTATATGCATTAATATGCTATTCTATATTATTTTTGGGACTAACCTATTAACCTAGAGTCCAGTGTCAGTTCATGTTTTCCCCCTATTTTTGAGTTTCACGGAAAAGGAATACCAAACGGAGTCCAAAAGGAATGAAACCTTCGTAATGACTTTTCTTGGACCTAAAGAAAATCAGGAGACTTGGAGATGAAGTCGGAGGAGCCACGAGGCGGCCACAAGGACGGAGGGCGTGCCCAGGGGGTAGGGCGTGCCCCCCACACCCTTGTGGGGCCCCCGTGCACCACCTAACCTAATTCTTTCACATATATATTCTCAGATATCCCCAAACCACCAAAGGCATCCACGAAAACACTTTTCCACCGCCGCAACCTTCTGTACCCGTGAGATCCCATCTAGGGACCTTTTCCGGTACCCTGCCAGATTGGGATTCGATCACGGAGGGCTGCTACAT
Source organism: Triticum aestivum (assembly GCF_018294505.1). Taxonomy (NCBI): domain Eukaryota; kingdom Viridiplantae; phylum Streptophyta; class Magnoliopsida; order Poales; family Poaceae; genus Triticum; species Triticum aestivum. Next base: position 111,228,024 of record NC_057799.1, on the reverse strand, counting down.
CAACTCTATTGCCCTTCCGATGAAGCGTGAGTAGTTTACCACAGACCTACGGGTCCATAGCTAGTAGCTAGATGGCTTCTTCTCTCTCTTTGATTCTCAATACCATGTTCTCCTCGATTTTCTTGGAGATCTATTCGATGTAATACTTTTTTGCGGTGTGTTTGCCGAGATCCGATGAATTGTGGATTTATGATTAGCTTATCTATGAATATTATTTGAATCTTCTCTGAATTCTTTTATGCATGATTTGATATCTTTGTAATTCTCTTCGAACTATCGATTTGGTTTGGCCAACTAGATTGGTTTTTCTTGCAATGGGAGAAGTGCTTAGCTTTGGGTTCAATCTTGCGGTGTCCTTTCCCAGTGACAGTAGGGGCAGCAAGGCACGTATTGTATTGTTGCCATCGAGGATAAAAAGATGGGGTTTTAATCATATTTCTTGAGTTAATTCCTCTACATCATGTCATCTACTTAATGTGTTAATCCGTTCTTTTTGAACTTAATACTCTAGATGCATGCTGGATAGCGCTCGATGTGTGGAGTAATAGTAGTAGATGCAGAATCGTTTCGGTCTACTTGACACGGACGTGATGCCTATGTTCACGAGCATTGCCTTAGATATCGTCATAACTTTGCGCTTTTCTATCAATTGCTTGGCAGTAATTTGTTCACCCACCGTATTATTTGCTATCTTGAGAGAAGCCTCTAGTGAAACCTATGGCCCCCGGGTCTATTTTCCATCATATAAATTTCCGATCTACTATTTTGCAATCTTTTACTTTCCGATCTATAAACCAAAAATACCAAAAATATTTACTTTATCGTTTATCAATCTCTATCAGATCTCACTTTTGCAAGTAACCGTGAAGAGATTGACAACCCCTTTATCGCGTTGGGTGCAAGTTGTTTGATTGTTTGTGCAGGTATTCGGTGATTTGTGTGTTGTCTCCTACTTGATTGATACCTTGGTTCTCAAACTGAGGGAAATACTTATCTCTACTTTGCTGCATCACCCTTTCCTCTTCAAGGGAAAAACCAACGCAAGCTCAAGTAGTAGCAGGAAGAATTTCTGGCGTCGTTGTCGGGGAGATCTACGCCAAGTCAAGACATACCAAGTACCCATCATAAACTCTCATCTCTTGCATTACATTATTCTCCATTCGCCTCTCGTTTTCCTCTCCCCCACTTCTAAAACGATTTTCGAAAAGATTTGCCTTTTCTGCGCCTGTTTTCCGTTCAATCTTTTGTTTGCTTGTGTTACCATGTGCCTTCTTTTTGCTTGCACCTTCGCTTGCTAAAAGTTTATGGATCCTCATCCACTTGCTAATCTTTTTAAGAGATCCAATTATGATGAACCAATTGCTAGTTAGTTTTGTGCACTAAATTATCTTTATGAAGTTTTGCTTGAAATTCATGAATCTGAAATTGTGATGAAGAAATTTATGAAGTGATTCATGATAGATCTTTGAATGGAAAGCATGATTGCAATGATGTTATTATAAATTCTGTTAATGTCAATTATGTTAATGATATGCCAAACCCTAAGCTTGGGGATGCTAATTTTGCTATGTCTACTACTTGTTGCAATGATTATGATTGGGGTGATTCTTCTTATGATCTTGAAAGTTTATTTAAGCCCCATGCTGAATATGAGATTGATAATAATGTTTGCAATAATATTAAAAGTGGGTTTGGAGAGGTCATGACTTTATTTTATGATAATCCCACTATTTCGGAAGAGTGTCAACTTTGCATGCATGTGGATCATGAAGAGAAAATTTTATGTGATAGTTATATTGTTGAATTTGATTATGATCCTACATGTAATTATTATGAGAGAGGAAAATATGGTTGTGGAAACCTTCATGCTACTAAATTACCTCTTGTTATGTTGAGATTGCTATCGTTTCTTTCTTCTTCTTTGCATATGCTAGGATTTGCTTACCTTGATAATTTGTTTGCCTATAAGATGCCTATGCATAGGAAGTATGTTAAACTTAGATGTGTTTTTCATATGCTATATGATGGTCTCTTTGTGCTTCATTCTTGTCTTTCATGTGAGCATCATTAAAATTATCAACGCCTAGCTAAAAGTATTTAAAGAAAAGCGCTCGTTGGGAGACAACACAATATTTTTCCTTGCTGTTTTGCATTAAATAATTCATCTAGCCTCTGGTTAGATGTGGTTTTGTGTTTTAATTAGTGTTTGTGCCAAGTAAGACCTTTGGGATAGCTTATGGTGATAGTTGATTTGATCTTGCTGAAAAATAGAAACTTTTGCGCTTAGGAAAACAATTCTAATTTTTAACAGAAGCGTGCTTTTGATTTGATTCTTTTTTCAGAAGATTAATAAACAAATTCCTTAGGTTGTCCTAATTTGTTAGAATTTTTGGAGTTACAGAAGTATTCCAGAGTTACAGATTACTACACAATGTTCTGTTTTTGACAGATTCTGTTTATTATGTGTTGTTTGCTTATTTTGATGAATCTATGGGTAGTATCGGGGGCGTATGAACCATGGAAAAGTTGGAATACAATAGATATTACACCAATATAAATAAAGAATGGGTTCACAACAGCGAAATGGATCCTTTCTAGAGAAGGAGTTTCTCTCGAAAGAAGTGAGTGGGAGGAAAGTAGAACTTGATGAGGTAATTGTACCTTCTCTCGAATTGGAAAGTAGCTCATCACAGAAAACCGTTCCCGTGATGCCTACACCAACTAGAGAGGAAGCTAATGATAATGATCATGAAACTTCGGATCAAGTTACTACCGAACCTCGTAGGTCAACCAGAGCATGTTCCGCAACAGAATGGTACGATAATCCTGTTTTGGAAGTCATGTTATTAGACCATGACGGACCTACGAACTATGAAGAAGCTATGATGAGCCCAGATTCCGCTAAATGGCTTGAGGCCATGAAATCTGAGATAGGATCCATGTATGAGAACAAAGATGGACTTTGGTTGACTTGCCCGATGATCGGCGAGCCATAGAGAATAAATGGATCTTCAAGAAGAAGACTGACGCTGATGGTAATGTTACTATCTACAAAGCTCGACTTGTTGTGAAAGGTTTTCGACAAGTTCAAGGAGTTGACTACAATGAGACCTTCTCACCCGTAGCGATGCTTAAGTCTGTCCGAATCATGTTAGCAATTGCCGCATTTTATGATTATGAAATCTGGCAAATGGACGTCAAAACTGCATTCCTTAATGGATTTCTTAAAGAATAGTTGTATATGATACAACCAGAAGGTTTTGTCGATCCTAAAGGTGCTAACAAAGTGTGCAAGCTCCAGCGATCCATTTATGGACTGGTGCAAGCATCTCGGAGTTGGAATATACGCTTTGATGAGGTGATCAAAGCATATGGTTTTATACAGACTTTTGGAGAAGCATGTATTTACAAGAAAGTGAGTGGGAGCTCTGTAGCATTTCTAATATTATATGTGGATGACATATTGTTGATTGGAAATGATATACAATTTCTGGATAGCATAAAAGGATACTTGAATAAGAGTTTTTCAATGAAAGACCTCAGTGAAGCTGCTTATATATTGGGCATCAAGATCTATAGAGATAGATCAAAATGCTTAATTGGAATTTCACAAAGCACATACCTTGATAAAGTTTTGAAGAAGTTCAAAATGGATCAGTCAAAGAAAGGGTTCTTGCCTGTGTTACAAGGTGTGAAGTTGAGTCAGACTCAATGCCCAACCACTGCAAAAGATAGAGAGAAAATGAAAGTCATTCCCTATGCCTCAGCCATACGTTCTATCATGTATGCTATGCTGTGTACCAGACCTGATGTGTGCCTTGCTATAAGTCTAGCAGGGAGGTACCAAAGTAATCCAGGAGTGGATCACTGGACAACGGTCAAGAACATCCTGAAGTACCTGAAAAGGACTAAGGATATGTTTCTCGTTTATGGAGGTGACAAAGAGCTCGTCGTAAATGGTTACGTCGATGCTAGTTTTGACACTGATCCGGATGACTCTAAGTCACAAACCGGATATGTATTTATATTGAATGGTGGAGCTGCACTGGTGCGCGCTGGTGCTATACAAACGGTTTTTAACCCCTTTCCGCGACGGCATTTGGAACCATCGCCAAGTGAGTGTGGGCGATAGGGGGGTCCTTCCCACACGACCCAGAAACCGTCGGGGATAGGGCCCCAGTACTCCTACTCATTTCTGCTTGCATTGCCATCGCAGTCGGTATTCTGTGGTGCTACGTTTACGATGCGCGGCCCATCACAAACGGTTCACTATTATAGAACGTGTATGATGCGCGACCCATCACAAACGGTTCACTGTTAAGAAGATTAGCTAATCGTCGTACGAGTGTCGGACAGGATTACGAAATGTCAAACCATCGTAACATCGTCGTACACGACAACTATCGCACACGCTATTCTGTGGTGCAACGTTTATGATGCATACTTCATCAGAAACAGTTCATGGTTGTGAATCATGTACGATAAGGCAACTAACACAAACATTTAGTTTGCCCGAACCGTTTGTGATATTGTCTGACATCGCACACACTTTGCAAATGGCAACTGTGTGCATGCTTGCACACGTTTCCTCTCTGTGAACCATCTCGGATTATGGTGCATATCACAAACGTTTGTGTTTTACCAACTGTGTGTGCCATAACAACCTGGAGAGCGTAATTTCACCATAATTTAATTGCTGCATTTTCAAATTGTTCCGGATTTGGATTTGAATTTGAATGTATGCTACAGCTTTATTCATATCCATTAGGTTCAAACAACCAATGCATTATTCGATTCATAGGCACCTATGTTCAAGAATTACATAAGAACCAAATAAAGAATGATGAACCACAGTTGTATACTTGTACTATTAAAGACGGTAAAGAAAGAGGCGAAATATATTCTGGTTGTTGAACAAGGTGAAGCGGAATGCCCATATTGTGCCCTCCTCCATGCAGAAGGCACACACGACTCTAGTCCAGCCCCTTGTGATGGCCGACCGCCCATCCTTCACGGTCTTCATGAAAACATCTAGATAATCATCGTGTTCTGGTAGAAATACTTTAACCTTTGCATGCCCACCAATCATGTAGTTTGAGAGGTAATCTTGAGTAAACTGCTTTGGCAACCACTGCAAAGGAAAAAGATTCAGACATTGTCATCTAACACAACTCATTATGGGCAGTAAAAAGAAGGCTGCAGAGTTCTTACTTACCATCCTGCAGTTCGCTGTTGTCTTGGATAAAGTGTAAACAAATAGTTTAATTGCCATCTTTGGACCCATTTTACTAACAATCTTTATCAGCTTCCTCACTTGATGCTGGTTCATCGATATCTCATTGCCCCATACGCAGAAAGTGTCGAAGCGCGGATCTTTACCAATGACATATGTACCTAAAAGCACCAAGTTAATATTAGAAGCTAAACAACAATTGCACAATGATGTAGTACAACACTCTTTTATAATATGTCTATATACATCTGTATGTGGTAGTCCATTTGAAATCTCTAAAAAGACAAATATTTAGGAACGGAGGGAGTATCTTATAACATCCAATATACTCACATATTAGATGAATTAACATCTTATATTATGGGCCGAAAGGAGTTTAGTGCATTCTTACAAATTATCGGCTGATTAACTGTTGCTGTACCCATGGGTTACAGTTAGTTTGAGCTAGTTCGGGCTCAAATAGCCCTAAGTATATCTAAACATGAGGGCTAGTTTGAGCTAGTTGCATCTATAACCCACCCAAAAAAACTATCCAACCCAAGAGGTGCTAATTGGAGCTAGTTCTCCTAGTGCATTTATTGTCAATCTAACCCTGCCATCCAAACAACTCTTTGGATGGAGTTAGTTCATGGTTAGTCATGAGCTAGGAACTAACTCTAACCTCTTGCTAAGTTGAGTATCCAAACAAGGTTGTTTTGTTGTTGTTGTTGCTGCTGCTCTTCTACGTATATCTAGACATCATTATAACATTAATGTAACACTCTTCCTTGTTGCTATGTAACCTGGGATTGCATATTTAGACATTAAGTATAGTGCATGTTGCTATGTAGCCTCAGATATATTACATATGGACCTAGTTAACCTAACGATAAATGGGTTGCAGATATATTCAGTTAAAAATCGATTCACCGATTAGTCCCTTATCAGCCGCCGACCTATATGGTACCAGCTACCGATATCCTGAACAGTGAGCAGATATAAGCCATGGGATGAAACTAACCTCGATGGAAAACAGCAGTCGTTCCCAAAATTGTCCTGTGTAGGTACATCGAGAAGCATGTTAAACACAACAGGCTAAACATCAACAAAAATTATCCATGGTAGATAAAATAATCTCCAAAAGATAGCTTCAGTGTGCAGGTTTAAGCACGCTAATAAAGAAAAACAAGTGGAAAAGGTGTGCTAACTGCAACAGGCCTAACATTTAACAACAAGCAAACATAGTCATTCAAACTGGTATTGTGCCGGTCTAAGTACACTGGTTATTGTTAAATAAAAATGGAAAGGCGTGTTAACTACAAGATGCAGCAACCAAATGTAGTCATTTATAGTGGTATTGTTGAAACTGGTACTGATGAAATTGAACTGCACAATTCATACTTGCACATATAGAACATCACGTTGTGAATAACTGGAATAAACAATGCATACTACGAACAACCAAAGATAGCATATGAAACTGGACATATGCTAACTACAAACAACCGAACAATCAAAAAACTTTAAAAGAGGCATATGCTAGCTATAACAGGCTTAACAGCAAGCAAATATATGCATTCCTATCGGTATGTTTAAAACTGGATTGATGAAATGTACTGCACAGTAAATAATTACACATATAGAGCATCACATTGTGAACAACTGAAATAAACAAGGCATACTACAAACAACCAGATATAGCAATTAAAACTGGACATATTCTCACTACACTACAAAAGGGACTCGACAGAACAAATCATGGGTTTCCCCCTGTGAAGAGGCACGGCAAAATAAATCATGGGTTTTCTCACTTGTCACAGATGGGCCCGTTCCCGTGGGAAGAGCACGGACCCTTGATGCGCTCCATGTTGTCGCGGATGGGCTCCTCCCCCTTGGAAGAGCACGGCTGTAGGGTGCCCTCCCTGATGTCGCAAACGGGCGCTTTCCCCTTGGAAGAGCAGATGGCCTCTTTCCCCTTGGAAGAGCTGGAGAGGGTGCCCACCTCGTGGTTGCCGTCGATGAGGTCTGACTTGGAAGCTGTGGATCCCAAGCCAGCGTCGTAGAACGTGCCCTTCAGAAATGACAAAAGGGGCTCGATGGCGATGTAGAATGGCAAATTGTTAACAACGAGCTAGATGTAGGAGATATGCCCTAGAGGCAATAATAAATGATATTATTTATCTCCGAGTTCATAATTATGTTTATGTTCCATGCTATAACTGCAATGATTCTCGAGTCTGCAATATCCACGAGGCTCGGAGGAAGACTCAAATGCACGTGTGGAATAATAAACGGTAAAAAGTATTCCTAGTTTGGCCTCTAAGACTAGCTCAAGTGTTGCATGATGATTCTGTTTTCCTGGTCATGGGCATGTCTATGCCAGCAACTTTGAGGGCACAATGTTAAGAGAACATTTGTGTTGAATCGACCCGGATTGATGTTATGCTATGAGATTCATTCGTCACAAGTTTATTGGTACATAACACAGAGATGGTTAACGTTTGCATGATTCCTTAGACCATGAGAGTATCGAGTTTCTTCATGCTTGCTTCATGAACTTTGGGGTTTGTTAAACGTCATCCGTAAATGGGTGGCTATTACAGCGGCTTACGGGTTCATGGAAAAGTGTGTCAAGTAACTTGATAGCTCAAGATTGGGATTTGCTCCTCCGACGATGGAGAGATATCTCTGGGCCCTCTCGGTGTTACGGTATCCATCATCGTCTGGCCAGACACTTTGTGATTTGATCACGGGGATGCCAGAACACGATAACGAGAAAAGAGAACAATACCGGTAACGAGGTAACTAGCATAGTGGACAAGTTGTTGATCCACAGGAATGCCAACATGTCTCACCTCGGGTATTTGTAACATATCGCGAAGCAACAGGAATAGCACACGGCAACTGGAGGTTCACTCGAATATTTATTCGTGTGGGTATAGGGGTCAATATGGGTGTCCACGGCTCCGATGTTGATCATTGATCGGAAGGGGTTCCGGGTCATGTCTATACTTCACCGAACCTATAGGGTCACACGCTTAAGGGTCATCTATCTGCTGAATACTAGACAGGGAGTCTGAGAGAAAATCACCGAAAAGTTTCGGACACCGAAAAGTTTCGGACAGCGGAATCGTACCGCAGAGAGAGGTCATCGGATAAGTTTCGATGATACCGAAAAGTTGTTTCGGGATACACCATTAAGTCAAATTGGTTTCGGCACATGCCTGATAATTCTTGGAGGATGCCAGAATCATTCTGGAAGCTTTTTGGAATTTTCTGAGATAAAAACCGGAAATGTTCCGGAGCTGCCGGAGCCACTTCAGATGCGTTTCGCAGATGAAAATCACTAAAACCGGAATTGTTTCGGAACGTGTTGAAAATCATTTTAGTGGGTACTGGAAATGTTCTTAGCCCACATAAATATTTTCAGTTCGATCAGACGCTGAAAAATGTCGTCGTGAATAGTGAAAATCAGCTTTATGGTTACTTTATGGAAAGCCACCTTTTGGGGCTTTGCTCCAAAAGATCTTGGGGATGACATGGATGGATAGGAGCCATTTTTTGGGCCCCTCATGGGGGTGTGGCCGGCCACATGAGGTATCCCCCCTTGGGGACCCTCTTGTTCCTTGGTTTCACTCCTAGGTCCTTGTGGAAGGACTTCATTCATGTGCATTTTGGGTTTTTTGTGAAACTACCCTACCCCCTTGGGATTTCCTATAAATAGAGGTGGAGGGGCAGCCCTCCACACTCATCCCTTGCTCTCATACACATGCCATGCATTATCTGGCTTCTTCTCTCCCTCCCACGAAAAGATTTTCGTAGAGCCGTAAGGCTGTCTGGGTTCCGGCAGGAACTAGTTCTGGACGGCGAAGCCCTGCTGGATAGATGACACCGTATGTGTGCAACTCTGTAGAGAGATCGTAGTTTCGGTCTTAGTTCGTGAGTGCCTCCCGAAGGGCTGTCCGTGTGACCGTCCGAGTTTCGAAGGTCCTCCCGAAGGGCTGTCCGAGTGACCGTTCGAGTTTCGAAGGTCCTCCCGAAGGGCTGTCCGCGACACCGTCCGGGGGGGCTGTTCGACCGCCTCCCGGAGGGCTGTCTGAGGAGCAGATGAGGGTACACATCCTCGCGGTTGGGAGGTTGTAAATCCTAGCTGCGGGGATCTGCACCGCCGATCGTCATCGACTCTACTTCCCGCTGCGCTACGAGTCGGTAACGAAAAAAGATCAAACCATGTATGCAGTCTCCATAGTGGTCCTGGGCTGGTGCGTAGGTCGGAAATTTTTTGTTTTCTGCTGCGTTCCCCTACACTAGAGGAGATCATCGGCGGGGCCATGGATGAGATCGACGGCGGTTGAACCCAATGGGTTGGGGGTGGGCCACTTAACCTGTGACATAGCTGATGACCCACAAGTATAGGGGATCTATCGTAGTCCTTTCGATGAGTAAGAGTGTCGAACCCAACGAGGAGCAGAAGGAAATGATAAGCGGTTTTCAGCAAGGTATTCTCTACAAGCACTGAAATTATCGGTAACAGATAGTTTTGTGATAAGGTAATTTGTAACGGGTAACAAGTAACAAGTGTAAATAAAGTGAAGCAAGATGGCACAATCCTTTTTGTACCAAAGGACAAGCCTGGACAAACTCTTATATAGAGAAAAGCGCTCCTGAGGACACATGGGAATTATCGTCAAGCTAGTTATCATCACGTTCATATGATTCGCGTTCGGTACTTTGATAATTTGATATGTGGGTGGACCGGTGCTTGGGTGTTGTCCTTACTTGGACAAGCATCCCACTTATGATTAACTCCTATTGCAAGCATCCGCAACTACAAAAGAAGTACTAAGGTAAACCTAACCATAGCATGAAACATATGGATCCAAATCAGCCCCTTACGAAGCAACGCATACACTAGGGTTTAAGCTTGTGTCACTCTAGCAACCCATCATCTACTTATTACTTCCCAATGCCTTCCTCTAGGCCCAAATAATGGTGAAGTGTCATGTAGTCGGCGTTCACATACCACCACTAGAGGAGATATAACATACATCTCATCAAAATATCGAACGAATACCAAATTCACATGACTACTAATAGCAAGACTTCTCCCATGTCCTCAGGAAAAAACGTAACTACTCACAAAGCATATTCATGTTCATAATCAGAGGGGTATTAATATGCATATAGGATCTGAACATATGATCTTCCACCAAGTAAACCAACTAGCATCAACTACAAGGAGTAATCAACACTACTAGCAACCTACAGGTACCAATCTAAGACTTAGAGGCAAGGATTGGATACAAGAGATGAACTAGGGTTTTAGAGGAGATGGTGCTGGTGAAGATGTTATGAAGTGGACCCCCTCCTGATGAGTGGATCATTGGTGATGACGATGGCGATGATTTCCCCCTCCCGGAGGGAAGTGTCCCCGGCAGAACAGCTCTGCCAGAGCCCTAGATTGGTTCCGCCTCGTGGTGGCGGAGTCTCGTCCCGAAAGCTTGCTTATGATTTTATCTCTGACGAAAGACTTCATATAGCATAAGATGGGCACCGGAGGGCCACCAGGGGGCCCACGAGGCAGGGGGCGCGCCCAGGGGGGTAGGGCGCGCCCCCACCCTCGTGGCCAGGGTGTGGGCCCCCTCTGGTATTTTCTTCGCTCAGTATTTTTTATTATTTCCGAAAATAACTTCCGTGGAGTTTCAGGACTTTTGGAGTTGTGCAGAATAGGTCTATAATATTTGCTCCTTTTTCAGCCCAGAATTCCAGCTGTCGGCATTCTCCCTCTTTATGTAAACCTTGTAAAATAAGAGAGAATATGCATAAGTATTGTGACATAATGTGTAATAACAGTCCATAATGCAATAAATATCGATATAAAAGCATGATGCAAAATGGACATATCAAATTCGCCAAGCTTAGACCTCGCTTGTCCTCAAGCGGAAGCCGACAACGATAAATATGTCCACATGTTTAGAGATGGAGGTGTCGATAAAATAAAATACGGACATGAGGGTGTTGACACCGGATTTTGGCATGGTACAAATGCAAATAAGATGGCCCTAAATGAAGATGTTTTCAACATGAGAAAGTTTTGCATCGTCGAATGGAACAACTTTCATGTTTAAGTCATCGACATCCGACCTCATCTTAGGGGCTGAAACTGTACTCCGAGTGGAGAATTTAGTGTTACGAGTGCTTTTCGGCCGGTTACGCATTCAGGACTACCTCGGATGAAGGGGCACACTAAAGGAATTGTCTTCGTCTCATCGAGGCAATTGATTTTCATATATAAATCATCTTAATCTGAGTTCATATGCAAAAGTTACTGTCAGTACGGTCTGGACCATTCAGAGACCAAAATATTACGCTTGACACCAGACACATGTTGATGAGTGTCTGATGAAATGCGTGAGCAATTTGGCCCTCAAGACGGCCTTGAATCGAAAAACCTTCAACACAGAAAAGTTTCTTCTCGTCGAGCCGATCGATTTTCATATACAATTCGTCTCAATCCGAGGTCGTATGAGGCCTCAAGAGACAAATCAAGATCAGGCTATGTTTTCGGTCGGAAAATCCGAGTGAAAAGCTTACCATCTGAGTGAAAACTTACCGATCGAGTGAAAGCTTACCATCCGAGTGAAAACTTACCGGTCGAGTGAAAGTTTTCCGTCCGAGTGAACTTATTATCGTCCGAGTGAAAATATTACCGTCGGAATGAAAACTTGCCGATCGAGTAAGAGATTGTCTTCCGAGTGAAAATATAATCATCCGAGTGAAAAGATTACCGTCGGAATGAAAACTTGCCGATCGAGTAAAGAGATTGCCTTCCGAGTGAAAAATTATCTTCCGAGTGAAATATTCTAACATCCGAGTGAAAAAGTCCATTCGGACGATCTGAGTGAATGACTCTAATCCAAGTGGATGAACTCGAATTCGAGTGAAACTGAACATGTGCCCAAAAGTTTATCAAGATGACCTCGGATGGAGAAGTGTTCAATACAGAAGTTGTGCGTATCGTCAAAACGATAAACTTTTGTTTTGGAGTCATCATCATCAGAGATAGTATATGGCATGTAAATTCACTACGAGACTCGGACAATCCAGTCTGCTACAAGACCGAGTCCGACTGGAAGGTAAAGATGACCTCGTAAAGTATTCAAGATGCCCTTGTTTGGAAAAGTGATCAACACAAGATTTGTTCGTCTCGTCGAGACGCACAAATTTCATATTTTTTGGCCGTCTCGATCGGAGGTCATATGAAGGCTCAACGGCCCGCACAAGGAGGAAGACAGAAGTTGGGCCAGATTCAGACTGAATCCGAGTTGGAATAGAACTAGGACTCTAGGACGTGAATTGATGTAATTTTTTGTAAGGAAAACCTAGATGAATCCTTTACTTGTACGGGAAGTCCAGCCGCCTCTTATATATGTTGGGGGTGATTGCCGATTGAACAACACCAATCGAACCAATCAATCTATTACACTTTGTTGTTCATCTATCTTTATCCCCTACCCTTGTATCTTTCTTTGTCGTTCTTCGTTCGTTCTTCGCATTGGAGGGCAGCGATCCACGAGGCTCTAGAGGCGAGCAAATCGACCTAGGGCAGCCCATAGCCGCCGCACTCCCTGACGGGGTCCCTCCCGGGAGTGTGGGGTTTCGGGTCTTCAAAAGCGCCCGCCGACTGACTTGCGTATCGCGCTGTCGGTCGGGTCTCCTTTGACGTGGGCTGCGGTGCATCACCCCCGGCGTCGAGGGTACACGTAACGTGTTCGTGTGTCAACACACTTTTTGGCGACTCCGCTGGGGACGAAGCTTTGAACAGTCTCCAGCCTGCTTTTGCTACGAGGAGAGCGTCATCAAGCGGCTGCAATCTAAAACGGTAACATGTATCATCAATCTCCTTACGTAGATGCAAATAGCCATTATGTTGATGTCGCTAGATCTTTCAATGGACATGTCATGTCGGCTAGCCCTAACGAGCAAAGGCCGACTAGTTATTCCGTTGGAGAAACTTGGAATTTACAGAATCGTGACCTGCAACTTATGAATCTGAACTTTCGTGCATCGGCAACATCTTTCAATTGCCGATGAACAACACAATTTGTTCGACTGATCAATATATGACACCTCATGTACAGGAGGGAGTTTCACAGTTTTATCCATCGGCAGCCGACTCGCAATATGCGGGTTCATCCCCAAACATGCCGATGGATGGGGGAGTCGGCCATGCTTCCATTAGCTATTTGGCTGGTTATCCTCATTCATCATATGCTACACCTCATGAGATTAATTGTTCAATGGCATATGAAACTAAAAATATTCATGACTCGTCTCACCTTCGAGGTTATGGCCGAGTGAATGGAGATTTTGCAGGAGCATATGTGCCTAATATTGCAGGAGATAAGGTGGCTCTGGCTGCATTAAAAAGTTTAGCCCAAAATAAGAAGATTAGTGCTATTTGCCTTGAGCAGCACGAAAAGGGATTGGTTCCTGATTATGAGGCAATAAGAGCTAGGGTTTTGAAAGAAGACGAAGTGTTGCCAATTGAGAGAAAATATTCAACAACAGTGCACATGTCTTCACCTATCATTGCAGCATGTTATACACCCCCTATACAATCAAAAAAATTCGGCAACATCACTTCATTGCCGAAAGATCCTAAAAGTGTTGGGGGGCAAGCCGGTCCAAGCAGGGCTGAGTTTGAAGAAAAATATGTGGCCCAAGTGGACAAGATCAAGCCAAAGCTCACACGGAATAGCGTTAACGAATTTACTACACCTACCCTTGAGGATTTACTAGCAGAATATCGACAAGCTTATGAAGCACTCAAGAAGAAGCGTGGAGAGGAAGATTTGCGAGAATACGTCAAGTGCCTTCCTCCATGCAGCAACCATGTTGGCCCTTCTGCACTGTTGAGGCAAGATAAAAAAGAAGCTTTGCAAGCAAATCAACAAAAAAGGATTCACTCGGCTAATACAGTGGATTCAGTTGAAACCGGATTGAGCACAGAGACGTTTAAGGCCGAGTGCGTTGCATCATGCCAGCCGAGTACATCATGCCAGCCGAGTGCATCGTTCCAGACGAGTGCATTGCTGGCTAAAGCCGAGTGCATCAAGCCAGTTATTACCGAGTGTATCAAAACAGAAGATGCAAGCTTCACTGAGCAAAGGAACGGCAAACGCAGCAAATTGGTCGTGCTCGATTTTTTTGGATATAAGGGAGCTTACATGCTACCCTATGAGTTTCGTGCTAAAGATATTGATGAGCATCAAGAACAAAGTAATATGGCTGAACACAGTTCAGTTAACGATGAACATCAAGAACAAGAAAATGCAGCCGAGCAAAGTTCAACTGACAAAGAGCGTCCGAGTGAAATCCACTCGGGTAATACGAATGAAATATACTCAGGCAATCCGAGTGAAATATACTCGGGCAATTCGACTGAAATATACTCAGGCAATACGAGTGAAATATACTTGGGCAATCCGACTGAAATATACTTAGGCAATCCGAGTGAAATCTACTCAGGCAATCTGAGTGATGAGGCACGAGATCCAGAAGAAGAGGAAGAGGTGTTGGAGAATTATTCATAAGTGGAGCAAGGTATTGTTCCAGTGGCGCAACCATCTTCTCCTTCCAAAGTCTTCACAAAGGTACACCTAGCCGACAGTTTACTCAATTTTCGATTCGGTCAAAATCATATTGTTGATGCACCCGTTAGTAAGATTCTAATTAATTTTAAAAGACCAATCGAAATGAGTAATATGTTTGTTAGAAATGATCTTGTCACTAGTCATGCTAGGCAACACGTGGTATCATTCATAGAGGCTAATAGTGACAACTTATCGCAACCAAAGTTGTTCCCGTCATGCAACTGAAATTTATATTCATATGGACAACTTTGTTTGTTTCATGCCTGGCTAACATTTGGTCTCAGGTGAGACATATATTTTGTGATTATTTTAGTTGCAGGAATATAAAGCCAGGTTCAAAGTCCTTCGAGATAGCCGATTCAAGAGCATCGGGAAAACATGATGAAAGTCAATGCATAGCCAAGTCGGATGACGCTAAGCCGACACTACTCGGTTCCTTTGTTTCAGAACCAGTATCACAGTATCAGTTAATGGACGAACAATGTACCTTCAGTCCGGGCATGGGTAATCACATCGTTGGTGCATCGTCAACAAATCCTATTATAATTGATCACGATGTCGAGCCATCAGGGCAAGAACAAATGCAATGTTTGTTTGAAGAGAATATCAAAGACAACAACGTGATTCATCAAGCCGCACAATCGGACAACATAGGACGATTGGAGTTTGTTGAGGCACGAGCATATTGCCAGTCATATCAGATTGGCCTTGATGGCGATCAAATGTTGACTCGGCTATCCCAAGCCGATTCATCTAAAGGTCAACAGGTACACACCAATGATGACGGGGTCAAGTCTTTGAGCAAGGATATGGTTAAAAAGTGCATCAACAAAAATCTTGAAGACATGAACTCTATCAAAGCTACAATAGCAACATCTAGCACTGGGGGGCAAAGAGCAAATTCAAAGACCGATGCGCGCACAACTATACAAAGCAAAGGCAATGGTAAGCACAAAGGTAAAAAGCCGAAAGTCACTTTCGCGCAGTTATTAGAAAAATATCAGAATATAAGTGAGGCAAAGAGTGCTTATCGGCCGAGTGAAACAAAAGCATCAAATTCACTCCTAAGGCATAAATTTGAGGACCGGGATTGGCGAAGGAAGAAGATGAGCAAACAGACTCCATATCCTCATTTTGGGCCACCAATGCCGATGTCATGGATACATCCCCATATCAACTATTATTCATATCAATCATGTGACAAGTTTAAATCAAGGGCACACCATCCATCATATTCTAAACCACCTCAACAAAATTATGCAGCTCCGAGAGGATCATCGTTTGTTCAACAACCACATGTTAAAGACCGACTCAACCAAAAATAATCGGTCCGGAGCTCAGCGAAGAAGATGGACGTGGTCAAGCAAGTGTACTGAATGAAAAAGGATGGCCGCAAGTGTGCTATTTCAGATCCAACTCCAGATGACAAAAAGGCAGTCGAGTCTATGTTGGCTACTAAGGACAAGAAAGTGAAGCAAGAAACTTTCAAGGATCCAATCACCGAGTTTGGAAAGGCCAAGTTGGAGGTGCCCAAAGCCAGGAAGAACTTGCCAGTGCGTAAACCAAAGACACAGCCGGGATGCCCACTCGGCTTACCATATTTGCAAGAGAAAAAGCTGAATCGGCTTAGGGCCAAAGAGCTGGAGAAGAGGAACATGGCTTGGGTTCCCAAGGGAAATCCTCGAGTCAAAAGCGGCACCACATCTCCTATTGTGAAGCCGGCAAGAGTAAAAGAGGACAAGTGTGAAGCCGGCAGGCGGAGTCGGCAGTTTTCATCTCACTATAGGAGACTCCAAATGGCACATCGTCCATGTTCTTCAACCGTTCCATCAAAGCCAGCATCCCAGAACTTATCCCCAGCCAAAACATCTGAATTATTTGGGCTATTCACACTTTGGTGGACGGGTTCACTAGGTCCTATGAGATAAGGACATATGGCCGATATTTGCATATCGCCCTAAAGAGTACATTGTGTTGACAAAGCTGGCATCTAGCTAAATAGTGCTCATTGCGGTGTATCTCGTATTCCAAAAGCCGATTCTTAGTTTTGCCAACACCGGCAAGGCCGACTAATTATTTGGTCACTAATCGAGGGTCTAGTGCAGAAAAAGTTGCTGACTCCTATTGTTGGTTTATTGCAGGATCCAGAGAAAGTGAGTCACCGAGATGAACGAAGCTCTGTTCACTCGGGGAGAGAGGCAATGTTGACTCAGGAGACCGAAGGAAGGGGCGTGACATCAAATTTATCAGTCGGCGCTCACTGGATGACAAGTCAAAGTATCATGGAGATTATTTTCTTGATTCAGTTTAGCAGCGCCCGGAGTCCTCATTATTGACATATTTCTTCACGGTTGGATTTAAAAACTTCATGGCGACTAGATCTTACACGCTAATAATCAAGGTTCACAATGATTCGTTGCCAGCTCTCCAACGGATGTCATCTTTATATGCATCGACGAATCACTCGAATGTTGACCTTGTTGACTCGCCCAACGGGTTAATACAATACACATTTGGCTATTACAACCGATGTTGTCTGTGACCGGCTCGTGTAGGGAAAGTTCACAACTGACTTACTATTAAAGTCGGTCCATGAGGTGTTACAGCCGACTCTAGGGTTGACTTGGCCACTGACGTATCTAGTGCGAGTCGTATGGCTGGCTGGAGAAAGCATCTCTTGTCTGCAGGATCCAAGTTAGGAGACAGACGTTGTTCGGCGGAGGCTTAAACGGAGCATTTTGATCAATAATGAGTTGAGTCACAAAATAGTTGATGGTTCCTTTGAGAAGCATGGACATAATTATTCGACAATCGGTATCACCGAATGGTTCTCATATCCCCATGGATTATTTGGATAAAGGCCAAGTCAGGATTGACATGAGAAACTTACCTGAATGCATTCGTGACATCCAATGGTTGTTCTCAAACGACTGTTATTTGAAAAGGCTCTACCCAATCATCAACAAGCCTAAGCATATGGCCGATAACAATTATCATCCTTAGCATGCACAGCCGATGTAGTGTTGACATCGTGCTTGGATGATGTATTTTCTCGCACGCAAGCTCTGCCAGAAAACAGGGAGGCATGTGTTGACACCGGATTTTGACATGGTACAAATGCAAATAAGATGGCCCTAAATGAAGATGTTTTCAACATGAGAAAGTTTTGCATCGTCGAATGGAACAACTTTCATGTTTAAGTCATCGACATCCGACCTCATCTTAGGGGCTGAAACTGTACTCCGAGTGGCAGAATTTAGTGTTCCGAGTGCTTTTTGGCCGGTTACGCATTCAGGACTACCTCGGATGAAGGAGCACACTAAAGGAATTTTCTTCGTCTCGTCGAGGCAATTGATTTTCATATATAAATCATCTTAATCCGAGTTCATATGCAAAAGTTACAGTTAATACGGTCTGGACTGTCCAGAGACCAAAATATTACGCTTGACACCAGACACATGTTGATGAGTGTCTGATGCAATGCGTGAGCAATTGGGCCCTTAAGACGGCCTTGAATCGAAAAACCTTCAATACGGAAAAGTTTCGTCTCGTCGAGCCGATCGATTTTCATATATAATTTGTCTCAATCCGAGGTCGTATGAGGCCTGAAGAGACAAATCAAGATCAGGCTATGTTTTCGGTCGGAAAATCCGAGTGAAAAGCTTACCATCCGAGTGAAAACTTACCGATGAGTGAAAGCTTACCATCCAAGTGAAAACTTACCGATCGAGTGAAAGTTTTCCGTCCGAGTGAACTTATTATCATCCGAGTGAAAATATTACCGTCGGAATGAAAACTTGCCGATCGAGTAAGAGATTGTCTTCCGAGTGAAAATATAATCATCCGAGTGAAAAGATTACCGTCGGAATGAAAACTTGCCGACCGAGTAAAGAGATTGCCTCCCGAGTGAAAATATAGTCATCCGAGTGAAAAATTGTCTTCCGAGTGAAAGATTCTAATATCCGAGTGAAAAAGTCCAGTCGGACGATCCGAGTGAATGACTCTAATCCGAGTGGATGAGCTTGAATTCGAGTGAAACTGAACATGTGCCCGAAAGTTTATCAAGATGACCTCGGATGGAGAAGTGTTCAATACGGAAGTTGTGCGTATCGTCAAAACAATAAACTTTGGTTTTGGAGTCATCATCATCAGAGATAGTATATGGCATGTAATTTCACTACGAGACTCGGACAGTCCAATCTGCTACAAGACCGAGTCCGATTAGAAGGCAAAGATGACCTCGTAAAGTATTCAAGATGGCCTTGTTTGGAAAAGTGATCAACACAAGAGTTGTTCGTCTCGTCGAGACGCACAAATTTCATATTTTTGGGCCGTCTCGATCGGAGGTCATATGAAGGCTCGACGGCCCGCACAAGGAGGAAGACAGAAGTTGGGTCAGATTCAGACTGAATCCGAGTTGGAATAGAACTAGGACTCTAGGACGTGAATTGATGTAATTTTTTGTAAGGAAAGCCTAGATGAATCCTTTACTTGTAGGGGAAGTCCAGCCGCCTCTTATATATGTTGGGAGTGACGGCCGATTGAACAACACCAATCGAACCAATCAATCTATTACACTTTTGTGTTCATCTATCTTTATCCCCTACCCTTGTATCTTTCTTTCTCGATCTTCGTTCGTTCTTCACGTTGGAGGGCAGTGATCCACGAGGCTCTAGGGGCGAGCAAATCGACCTAGGGCAGCCCATAGCCGCCGCACTCCCTGACGGGGTCCCTCCCGGGAGTGTGGGGTTTCGGGTCTTCAAAAGCGCCCGCCGACTGTCTTGCGTATCGCGCTGTCGGTCGGGTCTCCTTTGACGTGAGCTGCGGTGCATCACCCCCGGCGTCGAGGGTACACGTGACGTGTTCGTGTGTCAATAGAGGGCATTATGATCATTCTTATAACAGTAACATATATGGATATTGTCATATGATTTCTTATGCTCAAGTAATAATCTATTCACAATGGAAAGTATGAATCAGAAACTTCATTGAGAACTAACAAACTATAATCTCATTCATTGAGGCAATTGCAATTTGTCATAACATCAGAAAGAGTCAATATAATAGCTTTTCAGCAAGTCCACATACTCAACTACTCCCTCCGTCCCATAATATAAGAACGTTTTTGACACTAGTGTAGTGTAAAAAACGTTCTTATATTATGGGACGGAGGGAGTATCATTTAGTCTTTCACAATTGCTAACACTCACGCAATACTTGTGGTTATGGAGTTTTAATCGGACACAGAGAAAGATAGGGGCTTATAGTTTCGCCTCCCAACCTTTTACCTCAAGGGTAATGTCAACAATAATAGCTCATGCCAACTTACATCCAATTAGATATATATATATTAGGATCTTTCCAACACAATGTGCTTGCCAAAGAATAAAATGTAAAAAGGAAAGGTGAAGATCACCATGACTCTTGCATAAGGTAGAAGATAAAAGTAAAAGATAGGCCCTTCGCAGAGGGAAGCAGAGGTTGTCATGCGCTTTCAAGGTTGGATGCACAAAATCTTAATGCGAAAGAACGTCACTTTATATTGCCACTTGTGATATGGACCTTTATTATGCAGTCCGTCACTTTTATTTCTTCCACATCACAAGATCGTATAAATCTTATTTCCTCCACACTAATCAATCATACATATTTAGAGACCAATTATTATTGCTTGCACCGTTGACAACTTACTTGAAGGATCTTACTCAATCCATAGGTAGATATGGTGGACTCTCATGGTAAAACTGGGTTTAAGGGTATTTCGGAAGCACAAGTAGTATCTCTACTTGGTGCAAAGAATTGGCTAGCATGAGGGAGAAAGGCAAACTCAACATGTTGGATGATCCATGACAATATACTTTATCTCAAATATAAGAGAACATAACCCATTACGTTGTCTTCCTTGTCCAACATCAACTCTTTAGCATGTCATATTTTAATGAGTGCTCACAATCTTAAAAGATGTCCAAGATAGTATATTTATATGTGAAACCTCTCTTTCTTTATTACTTCCTATTAATTGCAACGATGACCAAAACTATGTTTGTCAACTCTCAACGACTTTTAATCATCATACTCTTTATATGTGAAGTCATTACTCTCCATACGATCAATATGATCTCTTTATTTCTTTTTATTCTTTCTTTTCTTTTATTCCCTCAAAATCATGGCAAGATAATCAAGCCCTTGACTCAACACTAATCTTTATTATATAGCTCACAGACTCGATTACATAGAGGGATCATAAAGCAAAACTCAAAACTAAATCATACTAAAACTTTATTCTACTAGATCAAAATATTACTAAAAAGATCGAACTAAGAAAACGGTGAAGATAGAGAGTGATGGTGATAGGATACCGAGGCACCTCCCCCAAGCTTGGTGGTTGCCAAGGGGAGTGCCCATACCCATGAGATTATGTCTCCTTCTTCGGAGGTGGTGATGATGGAGTTGTTGATGATGTAATTTGTGCTTTCAGCTTCTTCATATTGTAATTGAGGAGAGCAATTTCCTCCTTTAAATCATCGACCTCCGACTCCAACGTCAAGATCTTGTCACATAAATCTCCTTTGCTTTTCTACCGAAAATGAGAAGGAATAGTTTGATTATTAGATAGTTTAGCCCTCTTAGGGAGACTAGACTTCTTGAACTTCACCTGCATATCCCCAAGTTGAGGCAGAGGGGCATCCTCCTCCTCTAAACTTGAATCGTTGATCCTCATCAAATGAGCATCCTCCTCCTCGTCCGTAGTTCGACCACAAGGAGATAGATCCCCATAGGTCTTTGGGTAAGCAATGAGGTGTGAGACATAGCTCTCTCCGTCGGAATCCTGAGATGACATCTTGCTCCAAATCTGCTACAGAGACAGCTCGAAACAAGAACAGAGGATAATTGCGTGATACGGTGGTCAAAACCTTCGGGAGATTATATAATGAATTTTTACCGACCAAAAGAAGTATCGTACAAGAAAACGGAGTCCGGAGAATGCACGAGGTGCCCACGAGGCAGGGGGCACGCACAGGGGGGTAGGGCGCGCCTCCCACCCTCGTGGAAGCCTCGTGTCCTTCCCGGACTGCTTCTTATTTTCCTATTTTTCTAAATATTGCAAAACGGAGAAAATTTGCCAGTAGAACTGTTTTGGAGTCAGTTTATTTACCGTACCACATACCTATTCCTTTTCGGAGTCTGAAACGTTCTGGAATGTGTCTCTTATGTATTCCTCCGGTGTTACGGTTTCAATAACATTAGTTTCAACATTTATAGGGTTACCTGAGATATAATGTTTGATTCTTTGACCGTTCACCACCTTCGGATTTGTGCCTTCAAAGTTGTTGATTTTTATGGCACCAGAACGATAGACCTCCTCGATAATGTAAGGACCTTCCCATTTAGAGAGAAGCTTTCCTGCAAAAAATCTTAAACGGGAGTTGAATAGCAACACATAATCACCTACATTAAACTCACGCTTTTGTATCCTTTTGTCATGCCATCTTTTAACCTTTTCTTTAAACAATTCGGCATTTTCATAGGCTTGGGTTCTCCATTCATCAAGTGAGCTAATGTCAAATAACCTCTTCTCACCGGCCAGTTTGAAATCATAATTGAGCTCTTTAATAGTCCAATATGCCTTATGTTCTAGTTCGAGAGGTAAGTGGCATGCTTTTCCATAGACCATTTTATACGGAGACATACCCATAGGATTTTTATATGCAGTTCTATAGGCCCATAATGCATCATCAAGTTTCTTGGACCAATTCTTTCTAGATCTATTAACAGTCTTTTGCAAAATTAATTTGAGCTCTCTATTACTCAATTCTACTTGACCACTAGACTGTGGGTGATAAGGAGATGCAATTCTATGATTAACATCATACTTAGCAAGCAT
Organism: Triticum aestivum; assembly: GCF_018294505.1. NCBI lineage: Eukaryota > Viridiplantae > Streptophyta > Magnoliopsida > Poales > Poaceae > Triticum > Triticum aestivum. The sequence goes on along the minus strand of NC_057799.1, from coordinate 111,205,271 downwards.
TTTACGAAAAGCACCATGAATAAAATGTGAACCACCATCAGTCATTAAATATCTAGGGACTCCAAACCTCTGAAAAATAACTTCTTTAAGCATCTTAATAGAGGTGTTATGATCAGCACTACTAGTTGGAATAGCTTCTACCCACTTAGTAACGTAATCAACAGCAACTAAAATATGTGTATACCCATTAGAGGAAGGAAAAGGTCCCATATAATCAAAGCCCCAAACGTCAAATGGTTCAATAACAAGTGAATAATTCATAGGCATTTCTTGACGTCTACTAATATTACCAATTCTTTGACATTCATCACAAGATAAGACAAACTTACGAGCATCCTTGAAGAGAGTAGGCCAATAAAAACCGGATTGCAATACCTTATGCGCAGTTTTGTCTCCAGCGTGGGTCCTCCATAAGCTTCGGAGTGACACTTGCATAGGATCTGTTCCTGTTCATGCTCAGGTACACAATGCCTAATAACACCATCTACTCCTTCTTTATAAAGATGTGGGTCATCCCAAAAGTAATGTCTTAAATCATAGAAAAACCTTTTCTTTTGCTGGTATGTGAAACTAGGTGGTATAAATTTAGCAACAATGCATAATCAGCATACCATGGAGCAGTACGAGAAGCATCTATGACATTTAATTGTTCATCAGGAAAGCTATCATCAATAGGTAGTGGGTCATCAAGAACATTTTCTAACCTAGACAAGTTGTCTGCAACGGGGTTCTCAGCTCCCTTTCTATCAATAATATGCAAATCAAATTCTTGTAGCAAGAGAACCCATCTAATAAGTCTAGGTTTAGCATCTTTCTTTTCCATAAGATATTTAATAGCAGCATGATCAGTGTGAATAGTTACTTTAGAATCGACAATATAAGGTCTGAACTTATCACAAGCAAAAACAACTGCTAAAAATTCTTTTTTAGTAGTAGCATAATTTCTTTGGGCATTGTCTAGAGTTTTACTAGCATATTGAATAACATTTAATTTCTTATCAACTCTTTGCCCTAGAACAGCACCTACAGCATAATCGCTAGCATCACACATAATTTCAAAAGGTAAATTCCAATCAGGTGGCTGAACGATAGGTGCAGAAATCAATGCTTTCTTAAGTATTTCAAATGCTTCTACACAATCATCATAAAAAACGAAAGGTATATCTTCTATAAAAACCGGCATGACCGGCATGACCAAGGAAACTTCTGATACCTTTGATGTCCTTGGGACATGGCATCTTTTCAATAGCATCAACTTTAGCTTTATCCACTTCAATACCTCTTTCAGAAATTTTATGCCCCAAAACAATGCCTTCATTAACCATAAAGTGGCACTTCTCCCAATTCAAGACAAGATTAGTTTCTTCACATCTCTGCAAAACTCGATCAAGGTTGCTCAAGCAATCATCAAAGGAGGATCCATAAACGGAGAAATCGTCCATGAAAACCTCATATATATTTTCACAAAAGTAAGAAAATATAGCTATCATGCATCTTTGAAAGGTAGCAGGTGCATTACATAAACCAAAAGGCGCACGTCTATAAGCAAAAGTACCGAAAGGGCAAGTAAAAGTGGTCTTTCCTTGATCATCAGCTGACACAGGTATTTGAGAGAAACCAGAATAACCATCTAGAAAGCAAAACTGTGTATGTTTGGATAATCTTTCTAGCATTTGATCAATAAAAGGTAAGTGGTAATGATCTTTTTTAGTAGCCTTATTTAATTTGCGGAAATCAATTACCATCCTATAACCCGTAATCATTCTTTGCGGAATCAATTCATCTTTATCATTAGGAATGACAGTAATACCTCCCTTCTAAGGGACACAATGAACATGACTTACCCACTGACTATCAGCAATGGGGTAAATTATACCTGCCTCAAGGAGCTTTAGTATTTCCTTTCTTACAACTTCTTTCATCTTAGGATTCAGCCATCATTGATGATCAATAACTGGTTTGGCATCTTTCTCCAAATTTATTTTGTGTTGACATAGAGTGGGACTAATGCCCTTAAGATCATCAATAGTATATCCAATAGCAGCACAGTGCTTCTTCAGAGTTGTCAATGATTTCTCTTCTTCATGCTCTGAAAGGTTAGCACTAATAATAACATGATATATCTTCTTTTCGTCTAGATAAGCATATTTAAGAGTATCAGGTAATGGTTTAAGTTCAAACACGGGATCACCCTTGGGTGGAGGAGGATCCCCTAGGATTTCAACAGGTAAATTGTGTTTCAGAATAGGTCCCTGTTTAAAGAATACTTCATCTATTTCCCTTCTTTCATTCATAAACATATCATTTTCATGGTCTAGCAAATATTGTTCTAAATGATCACTAGGGGGCACAGCAATAGAAGCAAGACCAATAATTTCATCTTTACTAGGCAATTCTTCATCACGAGGTTGTCTATGAAATTTAGAGAAATTAAACTCATGAGACATATCATCCAAACCAATAGTAACAACATCCTTTTCGCGGTCTATCTTAGCATTAACAATATTCAAGAAGGGTCTACCAAATATAATGGGACAAAAGCTATCTTGTGGGGAACCAAGAACAAGGAAATCGGCAGGATATTTAGCTTTCCCACACAAGACCTCAACATCTCTAACAATCCCAATTGGTGAAATAGTATCTCTATTGGCAAGCTTAATGGTGACATCAATTTCTTCTAACTCAGCAGGTGCAATATCATGCATAATTTCTTTGTATAAGGAAATAGGTATTGCACTAGCACTAGCACCCATATCGCATAAGCCATGATAACAATGATCTCCTATTTTAACAGAAATAACAGGCATGCCTACCACAGGTCTATGTTTATCTTTAGCACCAGGTTTAGCAATTCTACTGGTCTCATCAGAGAAGTAAATAACATGCCCATCGATATTATCAGCCAAGAGATCTTTAACAATAGCAATATTAGGTTCAACTTTAACTTGCTCAGGAGGTATATAAGTTCTAATATTACTTTTACGAACCATAGTTGAAGCTTTAGCATGATCCTTTATCCTAACAGGGAAAGGTGGTTTCTCAACATAAGCAGTAGGAGCAATAAGATCATTATAAGTGATAGTCTTTTCTTCAACTTTAATAGGTTCAACTACTTTTAATTCTATGGGAGGATGATATTTAAACCACTTCTCCTTAGGGAGATCAACATGAGCAGCAAAAGATTCACAAAAAGAAGCTACTATCTCAGAGTCAAGTCCATATTTAGTGCTAAATTTACGAAAAACATCGGTATCCATAAAAGATTTAACACAATCAAACTTAGGTGTTATACCTGACTCCTTACCTTCGTCGAGATCCCAATCTTTAGAGTTGCGTTTAATTCTTTCCAATAAATACCATTTGAATTCAATAGTCTTCATCATAAAAGAACCAGTACAAGAAGTATCGAGCATGGAGCGATTGTTGTCAGAAAGCCGAGCATAATTTTTTTGAATAATCATCTCTCTTGAGAGCTCATGATTGGGGCATGAATATAACATTGACTTAAGCCTCCCCCAAGCTTGAGCGATGCTTTCTCCTTCGCGAGGCCAAAAATTATATATATAATTACGATCACGATGAACAAGATGCATAGGATAAAACTTCTGATGGAATTCCAATTTCAACCGTTTGTAGTCCCATGATCCCATATCATCACATAGTCTATACCATGTCAATGCATCTCCCTTCAAAGATAAAGGGAAGACCTTCTTCTTGATAACATCATCGGGCATGCCTGCAAGCTTAAATAATCCACAAACTTCATCCACATAGATTAAGTGTAAATCGGGACGCAATGTTCCATCTCCTGCAAAAGGATTAGCTAGCAGTTTCTCTATCATACCCGAAGGAATTTCAAAGTAAACATTTTCATTTTAGTAGGTTTAGTAGGTTGAGGAGCAACTATTTGCTCTACCGGTCGGGTTGAAGATACCCCGAACAAGCCCCTCAAAGGATTACTTTCCATAGTAACAAGTGACAGTAAATTTCAGCACACTATATAAAATTTTCCTTACCAAATTCCACCTACCAAAGGCACTTCACTCCCCGGCAACGGCGCCAGAAAAGAGTCTTGATGACACACAAGTATAGGGGATCTATCATAGTCCTTTCGAGAAGTAAGAGTGTCGAACCCAACGAGGAGCAGAAGGAAATGATAAGCGGTTTTCAGCAAGGTATTCTCCGCAAGCACTGAAATTATCGGTAACAGATAATTTTGTGATAAGGTAATTTGTAACGGGTAACAAGTAACAAGTGTAAATAAAGTGCAGCAAGATGGCCCAATCCTTTTTGTAGCAAAGGACAAGCCTGGACAAACTCTTATATAGAGAAAAGCGCTCCCGAGGACACATGGGAATTATCGTCAAGCTAGTTTTCATCACGTTCATATGATTCGTGTTCGGTACTTTGATAATTTGATATGTGGGTGGACCAGTGCTTGGGTTCTGTCCTTACTTGGACAAGCATCCCACTTATGATTAACTCCTATTGCAAGCATCCCCAACTACAAAAGAAGTATTAAGGTAAATGTAACCATAGCATGAAACATATGGATCCAAATCAGCCCCTTACGAAGCAACGCATAAACTAGGGTTTAAGCTTGTGTCACTCTAGCAACCCATCATCTACTTATTACTTCCCAATGCCTTCCTCTAGGCCCAAATAATGGTGAAGTGTCATGTAGTCGGCGTTCACATACCACCACTAGAGGAGATATAACATACATCTCATCAAAATATCGAACGAATACCAAATTCACATGACTACTAATAGCAAGACTTCTCCCATGTCCTCAGGAAAAAACGTAACTACTCACAAAGCATATTCATGTTCATAATCAGAGGGGTATTAATATGCATATAGGATCTGAACATATGATCTTCCACCAAGTAAACCAACTAGCATCAACTACAAGGAGTAATCAACACTACTAGCAACCTACAGGTACCAATCTAAGACTTAGAGGCAAGGATTGGATACAAGAGATGAACTAGGGTTTTAGAGGAGATGGTGCTGGTGAAGATGTTGATGAAGATGGGCCCCCCTCCCGATGAGAGGATCGTTGGTGATGACGATGGCGATGATTTCCCCCTCCCGGAGGGAAGTGTCCCCGGCAGAACAGCTCCGCCAGAGCCCTAGATTGATTCCGCCAAGGTTCCGCCTCATGGCGGCGGAGTCTCGTCCCGAAAGCTTGCTTATGATTTTTTCTCGGATGAAAGACTTCATATAGTAGAAGATGGGCACCGGAGGGCCACCAGGGGGCCCATGAGGCGGGGGGGGGGGGGGGGCGCCCAGGGGGGTAGGGCGCGCCCACACCCTCGTGGCCAGGGTGTGGGCCCCCTCTGGTATTTTCTTCGCTCAGTATTTTTTATTATTTCCAAAAATAACTTCCGTGGAGTTTCAGGACTTTTGGAGTTGTGCAGAATAGGTCTCTAATATTTGCTCCTTTTCCAGCCCAGAATTCCAGCTGGCGGCATTCTCCCTCTTTATGTAAACCTTGTAAAATAAGAGAGAATAGGCATAAGTATTGTGACATAATGTGTAATAACAGCCCATAATGCAATAAATATCGATATAAAAGCATGATGCAAAATGGACATATCAATAGCCCGCCTCAGGCCATCGTTGTCGATGACCTCGATGTCGTAGCCGGCGGCCGAGACATGCCAGCATACTCTAGCCCGCTGCTTGAGTGCCTGCCACCAGTAATGGTCGTCAGCTTCGTCTGCGACGTCGGGCGAAGAGACCTCTATACACCTCTTTTGGGCCAGTCGCTCCTCGAGGTCCACAGGAAGCGTATCAGGGCTTAGGCTACGACGCTCTGGAGTGGGGGATGGGGGTGGGGATGGGGATCTGTGGGAAAGGGGGCGTTTGGCAGGCGTCATCTAAGAAACTTAGGGCGGCCTGGGTATGGAGATCGGGTAAGCTGCACGGGCAAACCGACAGATGTTGACAATGGAGGCCTTGCAGCGGCGGGGACCTTGCTAGGGTTTCGAGCGAGAGAGGGGGTGTGTGTGTGTGTGCGCGCACGCCCGAGGAGGTTTGTGTGTGTGTGCGCGCACGCCCGAGGAGGTTTGTGTGTGTCTGTGTGTGTGTGTGTGTTGTGTGTGTGTGTGTGTGTGGAGGGGGGCGCTGGGTGTTTGAGGAAATGACACGGGTACTGAAAATTTTACTACGCGGGAGTCAAACGCGGGAGTGAAATGCCGGGCTGTTGAAAATTTTGATGATAGTGCATCGCACACGGTCCGGAGATAACAACCGTGTGTTATGAAACAGAAAAACTCTCGAGGCGGGCAGATATTTTCTAGGGATGCAGGCGGGATTGGGAACAAGAAACATCGCACACGGTCCGGAGATAACAACCGTGTGTTATGAAACACAAAAACCCTTGAGGCGGGTAGACATTTTCTAGGGATGCAGGTGGGATTAGGAACAAGAAACATCGCACACGGTCCGGAGATAACAATTGTGCGTTATGAAACAGAAAAACCCTCAAGGCGGGCAGATATTTTTGAGAGGGGGAGCCTCGTGGAGCCCAATGTACTGTGCGGATGTGTGCGTGACAGGGGCACCGGCGTGGCACACGGTTAGTTTGAGTGAACAGTGTCTGTTGCGTCATCCAACTTGTCTAATGTTCATAAATTTGGCAAAAAAATGACGTGGGAGAGGGTCAGAACACGAACACACTTGCATGTGGACCAAATTTATGTATCAAAAGGGTGGTTTGATTTTCAAATACCAAATGCAACTTTTGATGTGGCACCTCTCCCGCAAAGCGCACAGTATTGCTTGCCCCACCCCCCTCGTGTCGGCATGAAGGGAATCCTAAGCTATGAATGCATGCCCCCTCCCCCCAACCGAGGTTCACCTAGAAAAGTGCGAAGTAGCTAGCAGCCCCCCTCCTTCCTCGTGTCGACACGAAGGGAATCCTAAGCTATGAATGCATGCCCCCCCCAACCGAGGTTCATTCACCTAGCAAAGTGCGAAGTAGCTAGCAGCTCCCCCTCTCCCGTGTCGGCATGAAGGGAATCCTAAGCTATGAATGCATGCCCCCCACAACCGAGGTTCACCCTAGCAAAGTGCGAAGTAGTTAGCAGGCCCCCCTCTGTCGTGTCGGCACGAAGGGAATCCTAAGCTATGAATGCATGCCCCCCAACCGAGGTTCACCCTAGCAAAGTGCGAAGTAGCTAGCAGCCCGCTCTCCCTCGTGTCGGCACGAATGGAATCCTAAGCTATGAATGCATGCCCCCCCAACCGAGGTTCACCTAGCAAAGTGCGAAGTAGCTAGCAGCCCCCTCCCTCGTGTCAGCACGAAGGGAATCCTAAGCTATGAATGTTGGGGATCGTAGCAGAAATTTAAAATTTTCTACGCATCACCAAGATCAATCTATGGAGTCATCTAGCAACGAGAGAGAGGAGTGCATCTACATACCCTTGTAGATTGCGAGCGGAAGCATTCAAGAGAACAAGGTTGATGGAGTCGTACTCGTCGTGATCCAAATCACCGATGATCCTAGCGCTGAACGGACGACACCTCTGCGTTCAACACACGTATGGTTGGGAGAGACGTCTCCTCCTTCTTGATCCAGCAAGGGGAAGGAGAGGTTGATGGAGATCCAGCAGCACGATGGCGTGGTGGTGGAAGCAGCGGGGATCTCGGCAGGGCTTCGCCAAGCTCAGCGAGAGGGAGAGGTGTTACGGGGGGAGAGGGAGGCGCCAGGGGCTTGGGTGCGCAGCCCTCCCTCCCCCCTATATATAGGGGCCCTGGGGGGGCTCCGGCCCCTGGAGATCCCATCTCAAGGGGGGGCGGCGGCCAAGGGGGGGACTTGCCCCCTAAGTCAGGTGGGGTGCCCCCCACCCCCAGGGTTTCCAACCCTAGGCGCAGGGGGAGGCCCATGGGGGGTGCACCAGCCCACCAGGGGCTGGTTCCCTTCCCACTTCAGCCCATGGGGCCCTCCGGGATAGGTGGCCCCACCCGGTGGACCCCCGGGACCCTTCCGGTGGTCCCGGTACAATACCGGTGACCCCCGAAACTTTCCCGGTGGCCGAAACTGGACTTCCTATATACAAATCTTTACCTCCGGACCATTCCGGAACTCCTCGTGATGTCCGGGATCTCATCCGGGACTCCGAAAAACTTTCGGGTTACCGCATACTAATATCTCTACAACCCTAGCGTCACCGAACCTTAAGTGTGTAGACCCTACGGGTTCGGGAGACACGCAGACATGACCGAGACGACTCTCCAGTCAATAACCAACAGCGGGATCTGGATACCCATGTTGGATCCCACATGCTCATCAATGATCTCATCAGATGAACCACAATGTCGAAGATTCAAGTAATCCCGTATACAATTCCCTTTCAATCGGTACGTTACTTGCCCAAGATTCGATCGTCGGTATCCCAATACCTCGTTCAATCTCGTTACAGGCAAGTCACTTTACTCTTTCCGTAATGCATGATCCCGTGACTAACTACTTAGTCACATTGAGCTCATTATGATGATGCAATACCGAGTGGGCCCAGAGAGACCTCTCCGTCATACGGAGTGACAAATCCCAGTCTCGATCCGAGCCAACCCAACAGACACTTTCGGAGATACCTGTAGTGCACCTTTATAGCCACCCAGTTACGTTTTGACGTTTGGTACACCCAAAGCATTTCCTACGGTATCCGGGAGTTGCAGGATCTCATGGTCTAAGGAAACGATACTTGACATTAGAAAAGCTTCAGCAAACGAACTACACGATCTAGTGCTATGCTTAGGATTGGGTCTTGTCCATCACATCATTCTCCTAATGATGTGATCCCGTTATCAATGACATCCAATGTCCATGGTCAGGAAACCGTAACCATCTATTGATCAACGAGCTAGTCAACTAGAGGCTCACTAGGGACATGTTATGGTCTATGTGTTCACACATGTATTACGATTTCCAGATAACACAATTATAGCATGAACAATAGACAATTATCATGAACAAGGAAATATAATAATAACCATTTTATTATTGCCTCTAGGGCATATTTCCAACAGTCTCCCACTTGCACTAGAGTCAATAATCTAGTTACATTGTGATGAATCGTACACCCATAGAGTTCTGGTGTTGATCATGTTTTGCCCGTGGAAGAGGTTTAGTCAACGGATCTGCGACATTCAAATCCGTATGTACTTTACAAATATCTATGTCTCCATTTTGAACATTTTCACGAATGGAGTTGAAGCAACGCTTGATGTGCCTGGTCTTCTTGTGAAACCTGGGCTCCTTGGCAAGGGCAATAGCTCCAGTGTTGTCACAGAAGAGAGTCATCGGCCCCGATGCATTGGGAATAACCCCTAGGTCGGCAATGAACTCCTTCATCCATATTGCTTCATGTGCTGCCTCCGAGGCTGCCATGTACTCCGCTTCACATGTAGATCCCGCCACGACGCTTTGCTTGCAACTGCACCAGCTGACTGCCCCACCATTCAAAATATACACGTATCCGGTTTGTGACTTAGAGTCACCCAGATCTGTGTCGAAGCTAGCATCGACGTAACCCTTTACGACGAGTTCTTCGTCACCTCCATAGATGAGAAACATATCCTTAGTCCTTTTTAGGTACTTCAGGATGTTCTTGACCGCTGTCCAGTGTTCCATGCCGGGATTACTTTGGTACCTTCCTACCAAACTCACGGCAAGGTTTACATCAGGTCTGGTACACAGCATGGCATACATAATAGACCCTATGGCCGAGGCATAGGGGACGACACTCATCTTTTCTCTATCTTCTGCCGTGGTCGGGCATTGAGCCGTGCTCAATCTCACACCTTGCAATACAGGCAAGAACCCCTTCTTGGACTGATCCATATTGAACTTCTTCAATATCTTGTCAAGGTATGTGCTTTGTGAAAGACCTATGAGGCTTCTCGATCTATCTCTATAGATCTTGATGCCTAATATGTAAGCAGCTTCTCCAAGGTCCTTCATTGAAAAACACTTATTCAAGTAGGCCTTTATACTTTCCAAGAATTCTATATCATTTCCCATCAATAGTATGTCATCCACATATAATATGAGAAATGCTACAGAGCTCCCACTCACTTTCTTGTAAACACAGGCTTCTCCATAAGTCTGTGTAAACCCAAACGCTTTGATCATCTCATCAAAGCGAATGTTCCAACTCCGAGATGCCTGCACCAGCCCATAGATTGAGCGCTGGAGCTTGCATACTTTGTCAGCATTCTTAGGATCGACAAAACCTTCCGGCTGCATCATATACAATTCTTCCTTAAGGAAGCCATTAAGGAATGCCGTTTTGACGTCCATTTGCCATATTTCATAATCGTAGAATGCGGCAATTGCTAACATGATTCGGACGGACTTCAGCTTCGCTACGGGTGAGAAGGTCTGATCGTAGTCAACTCCTTGAACTTGTCGATAACCCTTAGCGACAAGTCGAGCTTTATAGATGGTAACATTTCCATCCGCGTCCGTCTTCTTCTTAAAGATCCATTTATTTTCTATCGCTCGCCGATCATCGGGCAAGTCTATCAAAGTCCACACTTTGTTTTCATACATGGATCCTATCTCGGATTGCATGGCTTCAAGCCATTTGTTGGAATCTGGACCCGCCATTGCTTCTTCATAGTTCGAAGGTTCACCGTTGTCCAACAACATGATTTCCAGGACAGGGTTGCCGTACCACTCTGGTGCGGAACGTGTTCTTGTGGACCTACGAAGTTCAGTGGTAACTTGATCATGATCATCATCATTAACTTCCTCTCTAGTCGGTGCAGGCACCACAGAAACATTTTCTTGTGCTGCGCTACTTTCCGGTTCGAGAGGGGTCATCTCATCAAGTTCCACTTTCCTCCCACTTACTTCTTTCGAGAGAAACTCTTTCTCCAGAAAGGACCCGTTCTTGGCAACGAAGATCTTGCCTTCGGATCTGAGGTAGAAGGTATACCCAATGGTTTTCCTTAGGGTATCCTATGAAGACGCATTTTTCCGACTTGGGTTCGAGCTTTTCAGGTTGAAGTTTCTTGACATAAGCATCGCATCCCCAAACTTTAAGAAATGACAGCTTAGGTTTCTTTCCAAACCATATTTCATACGGTGTCGTCTCAACGGATTTCGACGGAGCCCTATTTAAAGTGAATGCGGCAGTCTCTAAAGCATAACCCCAGAATGATAGCGGTAGATCGGTAAGAGACATCATATATCGCACCATATCCAATAGAGTGCGATTACGACGTTCGGACACACCATTACGCTGAGGTGTTCCAGGCGGCGTGAGTTGTGAAACAATTCCACATTTCCTTAAGTGTGTGCCAAATTCGTGACTCAAATATCCCCCTCCACGATCTGATCGTAAGAACTTTATTTTCCTGTCAGTTGATTCTCAACCTCACTCTGAAATTCCTTGAACTTTTCAAAGGTCTCAAACTTGTGTTTCATTAAGTAGACATACCCATATCTACTCAAGTCATCAGTGAGGGTGAGAACATAACGATAGCCACCCGAGCCTCAACGCTCATTGGACCACACACATCAGTATGTATGATTTCCAATAAGTTGGTTGCTCACTCCATTGTTTCGGAGAACGGAATCTTGGTCATTTTGCCCATGAGGCATGGTTCGCACGTGTCAAATGATTCATAATCAAGAGACTCCAAAAGTCCATCTGCATGGAGTTTCTTCATGCGTTTGACACCAATGTGACCAAGGCGGCAGTGCCACAAGTATGTGGGACTATCATTATCAACCTTACATTTCTTGGTATTCACACTATGAATATGTGTAACATCACGTTCGAGATTCATTAAGAATAAACCATTGACCAGCGGGGCATGGCCATAAAACATATCTCTCATATAAATAGAACAACCACTATTCTCGGATTTAAATGAGTAGCCATCTCGCATTAAACGAGATCCAGATACAATGTTCATGCTCAAAGCTGGCACTAAATAACAATTATTGAGGTTTAAAACTAATCCCGTAGGTAAATGTAGAGGTAGCGTGCCGACGGCGATCACATCGACCTTGGAACCATTCCCGACGCGCATCGTCACCTCGTCCTTCGCCAGTCTCCGCTTATTCCGCAGCTCCTGCTTTGAGTTACAAATATGAGCAACCGCACCGGTATCAAATACCCAGGAGCTACTATGAGCGCTGGTTTGGTACACATCAATAACATGTATATCACATATACCTTTGGTATTGCCGGCCTTCTTATCCGCTAAGTATTTGGGGCAGTTCCGCTTCCAGTGACCGTTTCCCTTGCAATAAAAGCACTCAGTCTCAGGCTTAGGTCCATTCTTTGTCTTCTTCTCGGCAGCTTGCTTACCGGGCGCGGCAACTCCCTTGCTGTCTTTCTTGAAGTTCTTCTTACCCTTGCCTTTCTTGAACTTAGTGGTTTTATTCAGCATCAACACTTGATGTTCCTTTTTGATCTCCACCTCTGCTGATTTCAGCATTGAATATACCTCAGGAATGGTCTTTTCCATCCCCTGCATATTGAAGTTCATCACAAAGCTCTTGTAGCTAGGTGGGAGCGACTGAAGGATTCTGTCAACGACCGCGTCATCCGGGAGATTAACTCCCAGCTGAGACAAGCGGTTGTGCAACCCAGACATTTTGAGTATGTGTTCGCTGACGGAACTATTCTCCTCCATTTTACAACTGTAGAACTTGTCGGAGACTTCATATCTCTCGACCCGGGCATGAGCTTGGAAAACCATTTTCAGCTCTTGGAACATCTCATATGCTCCGTGCTGCTCAAAACGCTTTTGGAGCCCCGGTTCTAAGCTGTAAAGCATGCCGCACTGAACCAGGGAGTAATCATCACTACGCGACTGCCAGGCGTTCAGAACGTCTTGAGTTGCTGGGAAAACAGGTGCATCACCTAGCGGTGCTTCAAGGACATATGCTTTCTTGGCAGCTATGAGGATAATCCTCAGGTTACGGACCCAGTCCGTGTAGTTGCTACCATCGTCTTTCAGCTTGGTTTTCTCTAGGAATGCGTTGAAGTTGAGGGCAACATTAGCATGGGCCATTTGATCTACAATACATATTGTAAAGATTTTTAGACTAAGTTCATGATAATAAAGTTCATCTAATCAAACTATTAACGAACTCCCACTCAGACAGACATCCCTCTAGTCATCTAAGTGTTACATGATCCGAGTCAACTAGGCCGTGTCCGATCATCACGTGAGACAGACTAGTCATCATCGGTGAACATCTTCATGTTGATCGTATCTGCTATACGACTCATGTTCGACCTTTCGGTCTCTTGTGTTCCGAGGCCATGTCTGTACATGCTAGGCTCGTCAAGTCAACCTAAGTGTATTGCGTGTGTAAATCTGGCTTACACCCGTTGTATGCGAATGTTAGAACCTATCACACCCGATCATCACGTGGTGCTTCGGAACAACGAACCTTCGCAACGGTGCACAGTTAGGGGGAACACTTTCTTGAAATTTTAGCGAGGGATCATCTTATTTATGCTACCGTCGTTCTAAGCAAATAAGGAGGTGTTTGTTTCGTCAGTTTTTGGCCGGGACCTGATTACAGCGATATCCATTACCGTTACGTGTGTTTGGTCTGAGTCGGGCTGGAATCCCAAACCGCGTAATCGGTTACCGCGCTATACAAAAACGATTACGCCCACACCTGGCCGTTAAGCGATCCCATCCCCAATCCACCTTTCTCGCCCACGTCTGTTTCCTCTTCTTCCTCAACATCTTTTGCGTCTGCCTCGCACGAGCCACCATGGCTGCCGTTGTCGCCGTACCACCAGGGCCGTCGTCCACCGCCGCGGTCGCGTCCGCTGCAGCCGTACCACCATGGCTGCCGTCCACTACTGCGGCCGCCTCCGTTGCCGCCGTACCACCACGGCCGTCTCCATTGCCGTGGTGCCGCCGGCCGCCGCAGCAAATCTGTCCTCAAACCACGCGTGCAACGTCCACAGGTCTTGGTCGTGGAGCAGGAGAATCACGCATTGGCAACCCTAATCGCAGTTTTCTTTTCTCATCTCTTGGTTACCGTTACCTGAGTGAGTGAACCAAACAAACCAGCGACAGTCCCATTACAGCCGCAAATGCGGGGTAACCTCATTACGTTACCATTTACGTTAACGGAGCCCCAACCAAACACCTCCTAATATGTAAAACATGATAAACATCACATGCAATCAAATAGTGACATGATATGGCCAATATCATTTTGCTCCTTTTGATCTCCATCTTCGGGGCGCCATGTTCATCATCGTCACCGGCATGACACCCTGATCTCCATCATCATGTCTTCATGAAGTTGTCTCGCCAATTATTACTTCTACTACTATGGCTAACAGTTAGCAATAAAGTAAAGTAATTACATGGCGTTTCAGTTGACACGCAGGTCATAAATAAATTAAGACAACTCCTAGGCTCCTGCCGGTTGTCATACTCATCGACATGCAAGTCGTGATTCCTATTACAAGAACATGATCAATCTCATACATCACATATATCATTCATCACATCCTTCTGGCCATATCACATCACATGACACTTGCTGCAAAAACAAGTTAGACATCCTCTAATTGTTGTTGCAAACTTTTACGTGGCTGCTATAGGTTTCTAGCAAGAACGATTCTTACCAACGCCAAAACCACAACGTGATATGCCAATTTCTATTTACCCTTCATAAGGACCCTTTTCATCGAATCCGATCCGACTAAAGTGGGAGAGACAGACACCCGCTAGCCACCTTATGCAACTAGTGCATGTCAGTCGGTGGAACCTGTCTCACGTAAGCGTACGTGTAAGGTCGGTCCGGGCCGCTTCATCCCACAATGCCGCCGAATCAAGATAAGACTAGTAACGGCAAGTAAACCTGGCTCATGATGCCACTGTTGGGGATCGTAGCAGAAATTTAAAATTTTCTACGCATCACCAAGATCAATCTATGGAGTCATCTAGCAACGAGAGAGAGGAGTGCATCTACATACCCTTGTAGATCGCGAGCGGAAGCGTTCAAGAGAACGGGGTTGATGGAGTCGTACTCGTGGTGATCCAAATCACCGATGATCCTAGCGCCGAACGGACGGCACCTCCGCGTTCAACACATGTACGGTTGGGAGAGATGTCTCCTCCTTCTTGATCCAGCAAGGGGGAAGGAGAGGTTGATGGAGATCCAGCAGCACGACGGCGTGGTGGTGGAAGCAGTGGGGATCTCGGCAGGGCTTCGCCAAGCTCAGCGAGAGGGAGAGGTGTTACGGGGGGAGAGGGAGGCGCCAGGGGCTTGGGTGCGCAGCCCTTCCTCCTCCCCCCTATATATAGGGGCCCTGGGGGGCGCCGGCCCCTGGAGATCCCATCTCAAGGGGGGGGGGGCGGCCAAGGGGGGGACTTGCCCCCCAAGTCAGGTGGGGCGCCCCCCACCCCCAGGGTTTCCAACCCTAGGCGCAGGGGGAGGCCCATGGGGGGCGCACCAGCCCACCAGGGGCTGGTTCCCTTCCCACTGCAGCCCATAGGGCCCTCCGGGATAGGTGGCCCCACCCGGTGGACCCCCGGGACCCTTCCGGTGGTCCCGGTACAATACCGGTGACCCCCGAAACTTTCCCGGTGGCCGAAACTGGACTTCCTATATACAAATCTTTACCTCCGGACCATTCCGGAACTCCTCGTGATGTCCGGGATCTCATCCGGGACTCTGAACAACTTTCGGGTTACCGCATACTAATATCTCTACAACCCTAGCGTCACCGAACCTTAAGTGTGTAGACCCTACGGGTTCGGGAGACACGCAGACATGACCGAGACGACTCTCCGGTCAATAACCAACAGCGGGATCTGGATACCCATGTTGGCTTCCACATGCTCATCGATGATCTCATCGGATGAACCACGATGTCGAGGATTCAAGTAATCCC
Organism: Triticum aestivum; assembly: GCF_018294505.1. Classification (NCBI taxonomy): domain Eukaryota; kingdom Viridiplantae; phylum Streptophyta; class Magnoliopsida; order Poales; family Poaceae; genus Triticum; species Triticum aestivum. The sequence goes on along the minus strand of NC_057799.1, from coordinate 111,189,365 downwards.
GTATACAATTCCCTTTGTCAATTGGTACGTTACTTGCCCGAGATTCGATCGTCGGTATCCCAATACCTCGTTCAATCTCGTTACAGGCAAGTCACTTTACTCGTTCCGTAATGCATGATCCCGTGACTAACTACTTAGTCACATTGAGCTCATTATGATGATGCAATACCAAGTGGGCCCAGAGATACCTCTCCGTCATACGGAGTGACAAATCCCAGTCTCGATCCGAGCCAACCCAACAGACACTTTCGGAGATACCTGTAGTGCACCTTTATAGCCACCCAGTTATGTTGTGACGTTTGGTACACCCAAAGCATTCCTACGGTATCCGGGAGTTGCACGATCTCATGGTCTAAGGAAACGATACTTGACATTAGAAAAGCTTCAGCAAACGAACTACACGATCTAGTGCTATGCTTAGGATTGGGTCTTGTCCATCACATCATTCTCCTAATGATGTGATCCCGTTATCAATGACATCCAATGTCCATGGTCAGGAAACCGTAACCATCTATTGATCAATGAGCTAGTCAACTAGAGGCTCACTAGGGACATGTTATGGTCATGTGTTCACACATGTATTACGATTTCCGGATAACACAATTATAGCATGAACAATAGACAATTATCATGAACAAGAAAATATAATAATAACCATTTTATTATTGCCTCTAGGGCATATTTCCAACAATGAATGCATGCCCCCCAACCGAGGTTCGCCTAGCAAAGTGCGAAGTAGCTAGCAGCCCCCCTCGTGTCGGCACGAAGGGAATCCTAAGCTATGAATGCATGCCCCCTCCCCCCCAACCGAGGTTCACCTAGCAAAGTGCGAAGTAGCTAGCAACCCCCCTCGTGTCGCCACGAAGGGAATCCTAAGCTATGAATGCATGCCCCCCCAACCGAGGTTCACCTAGCAAAGTGCGAAGTAGCACCCCCCCCCCCCACACACACTTTCAGTCGGCGGGCCAAAGAGGCATATCTCAGCATGATGGATCGTAAAATGGACCAAGAATAACCCACCTTGGTCGTACAACCTCTCTCTTGTTGTTGGTCAAAGTGATGGCCGTCCATGCGACCCTTGAGATGGGCTAGCTCGCCAATAATCATGCAAGTAGCTAGTCCTCGAAGACAACCACTGCATGCGTGTGGCCGAAACATATTTATGGAGAGGTGTGTTTTTGAGTAACAATGGAACAACTTTGATGTGGCACCATGATTTTGAACTAGAAATCTCCACACTGAGTGAGGGTTAGGTTGACGATGCATATGTATGTTACACCACACTTCAAGCCAACGATGGGGATTCATGCATGCATGTGTGCATAGTATATGCGCTCAAAATTAAGGTCTGAATCTCACCATGACCTATACTATGATAACACGAACCAAATGAAGAATCCGCCATGGTAACCTATCTTGTTGTTGGTCAAGGTGATCATGGATGTCCACGCGGGCCCACGAATATATAGGCTTGTCGCCGATAACCACGCGAGGGAGTGTACCGTTCGAAGGCAACCACTACATGCATATGTATGGAGGTGATGTGTGCATGCATGTTTGAATACTCAACATTGATGTGACGCGTGTGTCAAAAATCGTACACTAGCTCCCCACACAGAGCGAGATCGGTTCATGATGTGTCGTTGTACTAGCCACTTCAACTCGATGGGAGGGATTCATGCGTATACATGCATGTGTGTGTGCTCAAACTGTATCATGCATGTCATCCCAGAGCAAAAATAATAATCCCCTCCTAAGTCAAATTAACCTCTCTTGTTGTCAGGCAAAAAGTAGTGATGGACCATGCGGGCCCATAGATGGAAAGCATCAATATCGCTGATAACCGCTTAAGTGGATGCGAGAGGACAACCTGTGACACCCACGATGCGGCTATATCTCCCACGTGTCGAGGCACGACTTAGAGGCATAACCGCATTGTGGTTTTGTCGCAAGAAGGGTCATCTTCACACAATCCCATGTAATGAACAAGAATGGGATAAAGAGTTGGCTTACAATCGCCACTTCACACAATACATAAATATAATTCATACATCATCCAAAATACACACATAGACCGTCTACGGTCAAGATCCAAATGAAAATAAGATAACCCCAAATGCTAGATCCCCGATCGTCCCAACTGGGCTCCACTACTGATCATCAGGAAAAGACACATAGTAACGACCACGCTCCTCATCGAACTCCCACTTGAGATCGATCCCATCATCTGCACTGGCATCGTCGGCACCTGCAACTGTTTTGGTAGAATCTGTGAGTCACGAGGACTCAGCAATCTCACACCTGCGAGAACAAAACTATTTAAGCTTATAGGAAAGGATGGTGCAATGAGGTGGAGCTGCAGCGGCAATAAGCATATATGGTGGCTAACATACGCAAGAGAGAGCGAGGAGAGAAGCAATGGAACGGTCGTCTTCTAGAAATGACCAAGAAGTGATCCTGAACTCCTACTTACGTCATTCATAACTCAAACCGTGTTCACTTCCCGGACTCCGCCGAGAAGAGACCATCACGGCTACACACGCAGTTGATGTATTTTAACTGGGTCAAGTGACAAGTTCTCTACAACCGGACATTAACAAATTCCCATCTGCCTCATAACCGCGGGCACGACTTTCGAAAGATAATACCCTGCAGGGGTGTCCCAACTTAGCCCATCATAAGCTCTCACGGTCAACGAAGGATAAACCTTCTCCCGGAAAGACCCAATCAGTCTCGGAATCCCGGTTTACAAGACATTTCGACAATGGTAAAACAAGACCAGCAAAGCCGTCCGATGCGCCGACAAATCCCAATAGGAGCTGCACATATCTCGTTCTCAGGGCACACCGGATGAGACATCCTACGAGTAAAACCAGACCTAGAGTTTCCCAAGAGGGGGCCCTGCAGTCTACTCAGTTCGGACCAACACTCGAAAGAGCACTGGCCCGGGGGGGGGGGGGGTTAAAATAAAGATGACACTCGGGCTCGCGAAAACCCGGGTGTTGAGAATATAGCCGTTGGAGTCACCCGCCCAGGAGGGGCCGGGTTACTCATGATGGTTACTACGCGAAGCCCAGTACCAGAGATGAAGACGGTGGGTCAATAACGGGCCCAAGACCCGGAGATGGCTTAAGGCCCATAGCATTAGCCGCCGTTAGGGTAAAACTTGTAGTGTAAGGCAAGAATAGACAAGAGACCGAGCCGGACACTGTTATGAGCCGGCCAGGACTCTGAGAGCCGCTGGGTGTCAACCTCTCTATATAAAGGGATGACCCGGCGGCGGTTCAAGACAAGAAAGATCTCTTCGAGAGCCAGGCATAGCGATTAAGCTCCCTGGTCATCGAAACCCTAATCAAGACCACCTCAACTGGACATAGGCTTTTTCCTTCACCGTAAGGGGCCGAACCGGTATAACCCTCGTGTTCCTTGTCCCGTTTAACCCCTTCAAGCTTCTTAGCTGCGATGGCTCCACGACTAAGTCCTAGCTCGAGGACATCTACCGCGACAATTCCACGACAGTTGGCGCCCACCGTGGGGCCAGCGCACGGTGGATTTGAGTTCTTGAAGGGCACCTTCGAAGGGCTCAAGGGATACGCTGTGGGCCGGATGACCAAGAGTCGTCGCGGCAAGCTCTAGATCGACGATGCAACCTGGGGCCCCGACGCCGGCTCAATCGAGTACGGGTACCGGGTCCCCTTTGGCGGAATTCACGTCTTCATTGGCAAAATAGGTGAGCCGGGCCCTGAGCCGAAGCTCTGCACCGATCTCATCGAGACGGCTCAGCGCGCACGACCCGCCAGGGCCCTGCCTGCCTTGAAGCATGCCTTTATGGGATATATTAATGGAGGACTCTCGGATGGATCTGGACCTGGTGATGAGGCGGCCGCCGGCTCTGACGGCGAGTCGTCCACCGATGAGTCAAACTCGTTGTATCAACTTCAAGATGACAGGCTCAGGGGTTGTTCCGATGGTGACAGTATTCCGGACCCTTTTGAGCCGCCGAGCCGGGTTGGAATCTTCATGGCCGGTGCACAGCCTGTTCAAAACCCTGACGCCGGGTCAGGAAACCCGGTGCCCTCGCCGGCTCAGGTGCTGATGGATCTCACAGACAAGATAACGGCCCTGTTGACCGCTACGGTTGACCCAGCGGATCAAGCTCAGCATGACGCGGAGGTGGCACAGTTAAAGTTGGATCTAGCAAAGGCCAAGGAGTATCTGGCGGCGGAGGGGATCAGGATGGCTGCGGAGAGGGCGGCTCTCGACGCCCAGACTCAGTTGATTCAGGCGCTGTCCTTCCGGCTCACGATGGATCAGAACGCGTCCAATGAGATCATGAGGAGGAGGCATCAAAAGGCCCAATCTCGACTCCCTCCGGTCTACGATCCTCGAAACCTCTTCAACATGCCAGGTGCAGGGTCTAGTAACCACCGGAGATCATAGTGCCCGGGGCTGGGACGCCTATTCAACCACAAGTGATGGGGCCTCCCCGGGTGAACCCTGCCCCACCTCAGTATGTGCCAATACCACCGGGTCACTATGCTAACCCGCTGGAAAACATGGTCGCCGCGGCAGCACGGATGGCGGCTCTCCCAATTGACGGTGACTCTCCAACGGCGGTTGAAACCCGTCGGGTCAGGGAGCTCCTTCAGACAGCTCTGGCGCAGCAAGAGGCGTACTCTTACAGCCGGGACAGAATCCATTCAACCCCTCGTCCAGGCCGGAGCCCGAGTTATAGCAGACACATGGTTTCTGCGACCGGCTCAAGTAACGTCCGACGCCATGACTTGCCACCTGGTCATGGCCCGGCTCATAACGAAGTCTTTCACGCGACAGACCAAGACAGAGTGCGGCAAGGGGCGGAGCAGGTGCCTCAGTTGACGGCTTACCAGACGCCCCCGGCTTATTCGACGGCTTCCGTCGATGTGGGTATCCCTACAAGGACTGGAGGTGTCCCCTATTTAGTGTCAGCTCTCCGCAACGAACGTCTACCCAAGGACTTCAAAGGGCCTAGGAAGGTGCCTAATTACACGGCTGATTTACAACCCGCAGCCTGGATCGAGAGCTATGAGATGGCCATGGAATTGTTGGAGGTCAGTGAAGCGGCGATGGCCAAATACTTCACCATGATGTTAGATGGGATGGCCTGCACTTGGTTGAAAGGGCTACCACCGAATTCCATCGGGTCTTGGGCTGAGCTGAAAGCCCGGTTCATCCAAAACTTCAAAGATACCTGTAGGCAGTCTATGTCAATTGTAGATTTGACTAACTGTAAACAGCAGGAGGGTGAGTCTACTACACATTGGGTTCGCCGGGTCAAGGAGATAATACATTCATCTGACAAGATGGATGCCGGCTCTGCAGTCTTAATGTTGGAACAGAATTGTCGCTTCCTGCCCCTGAAGATGAAGCTCAGGCGGCTCAAACGCGACTGCAGTGACATGGGTACGCTGATGGCGGCTCTCGTCAAGTACGCCGACTCTGATAGTACCAAGGACCCCGCTTCAGATGATGAAAGGACAGGGAAGGGAAGGAAGAACGGCAATGGCAAGGGTCCTCAGCATAACCCGGCAAACCAAGGAGGTAACAAGCGTAAGGCTGATGGCAGCGTGGAGTTCGTGGCCAATGCCAGCTCACAGGGTACCAACCAGCGACGTAAAGGGAGGCCACTTCCCCGGGCTGGCGGGTCAGGCCCGACGCTCGAGCAGTTGTTGAACGAGCCTTGTCCAAGGCATGTCTCCAGGGAGAAGCCTGCTACTCATCTATGGAAAGATTGTGCCATCATGAAAGCCTTTAAGAACTCCAGCACTTTTAATGGCAACAATGGCCCGGGCGGCGGCTCAGGCGCCGGCGGCTTTCATGGCCTGGGCGGCGGATCAAATCCAATCCTCAGAATATTCAAGGGGGCTTTAATCAGCAGCCCGGCCAGGGTCATCAACAGCAACAGGGGGGTTACCAGACCAATCCAAAGCAGCTCAATGCTGGACAGTACCATGTGTTTACCACCAGTCTGTGTAAGCGAGATCAGAAGCTTCATAAGAGGGCTGTGAATGCTGTTGAGCTGGCAATTCCACGCTATTTAAGATGGTCTGAGCAGCCCATTGTGTGGAGTAGGGAGGATCACCCTCCCCGGGTTGATAATCCGGGTCACTTGGCCCTGGTGGTGGCTCCTCAGGTGGGAGGATATAAGTTCACTAAGGTGCTCATGGACGGAGGCAGCAGCATCAACATCCTCTATTATGAGACCTTCCGTCGTATGGGGTTGATTGACAAGAACCTCAGCCAGTCCAATACTGTTTTCCATGGCGTGGTGCCCGGTAAGTCGGCTTATCCAGTTGGCAAGATCGAATTGGAAGGGGCCTTTGGAGACGAGTACAACTATAGGGTGGAAAAATTGACCTTCGAGGTGGTTAAGATAAGAAGTCCGTATCATGCCATATTTGGGCGGCCGGCTTACGCCAAGTTCATGGCACGGCCGTGTTACGTGTATTTGCAGCTCAAGATGCCGGGTCACAATGGGACCATTACGGTTCATGGCAACCGGAAGGTGGCCTTGGAGTGTGAAGAAGGCGCTGCGGCTTATGCAGAATCTGTTTGTGCAACAGAGGAGTTGAAGTTCTACAAAGACAATGTTGACCCAACAGACATGACCTCTCTGAAAAAGCCGACTACGGAGCATGAGCCGGCAATGAAATTTAAGTCGGCTGATGAGACTAAACTTGTTGATTTCGTTCCAGGTGATTCATCTCAGCAGTTTAGCATCAGTGCCAATCTGGATCCAAAATAGGAAGGCGCGCTCATTGAGTTCATCCGTGAGAATAGGGACATCTTTGCATGGAAGCCTTCTGACATGCCAGGTGTACCTAGAGAACTCGCTGAGCACACTCTCAATGTTGATCCGAAATTTAAGCCGGTCAGGCAATTCCTTCGGCGGTTTAATGAAGAGAGGCGGAAAGCCATTGGTGAAGAGGTGGCCCGGCTCTTGGCGGCCGGGTTTATTGTTGAAGTCTTTCACCCAGAGTGGTTAGCTAACCCGGTGCTCGTGCTCAAGAAGAATGGCACCTGGCGGATGTGTGTGGACTATACGGATTTAAACAAGGCATGTCCGGCTGACCCTTTTGCTCTTCCCCGTATTGATCAAATCATTGATGCCACGGCAGGTTGCAAGCGCTTAAGTTTCTTGGATGCTTATTCTGGATACCATCGGATTAAAATGGCAGTTAAGGACCAGGAGAAGACAATGTTCATCACTCCCTTTGGAGCCTTCTGCTATGTGTCTATGCCTTTTGGACTCAAGAGTGCACAGGCGACTTATCAGCGTTGCGTGCAGAACTGTCTTCATAACTAGATTGGGCGCAATGTTCATGCCTATGTGGATGATATTGTGGTTAAATCCATGGAGAAGGAAACCTTCATAGATGATCTGAGGGAAACCTTTGATAATCTCCGGGTCTACAAGATGATGCTTAACCCGGCCAAGTGTGTTTTTGGTGTTCCTGCAGGCAAGCTCTTGGGTTTCTTGGTTTCTAACAGAGGCATTGAAGCTAACCCAGAGAAGATCAAGGCAATCACCTCTCTGGCTAAGCCGGCGTGTATAAACGACGTCCAGCGCCTGGCGGGTCGTATCGCTGCTTTAAGCCGGTTTATAAGCTGTTTGGGTGAGAAGGCCATGCCATTATACCAGTTGATGAAGAAAACTGAGGACTTTGTCTGGAATGATGCTGCTAATACTGCTTTTGAGGATTTGAAGAGACTGCTGGCAGAGCCCCCAGTCCTTGCTGCTCCGGTTGACAAGGAGCCTTTATTGCTGTATGTAGCTGCTAACACACGGGCCGTCAGTGTGGCTGTGGTGGTGGAGTGCAAGGAAGAGGGTAAGGAACATCCGGTTCAGCGGCCGGTTTATTACGTCAGCGAAGTGCTCATAGAGTCTAAACAGCGGTACCCTCATTGGTAGAAGCTTGTTTATGGTGTATTCATGGCAAGCCGGAAGCTCAAGCACTATTTTCAGGGTCACCCTATCATTGTGGTTAGTTCGGCCCCCCTTGGAGATATCATCCAAAACAGAGAGGCTACAGGGAGAGTGGCTAAGTGGGCTATAGAACTTGGGCCTCATGGTCTAAAATACGTGCCACGCACTGCTGTTAAATCTCAAGCTTTGGTGGATTTCATCAACGATTGGACAGAGCTACAAGTGCCCGAGGAAAAGCCGGACAATACATATTGGACTATTCACTTTGATGGGTCCAGGCAATTGGAGGGCTCGGGGGCTGGAGTTGTATTGGCTTCCCCTAAAGGTGACAAGTTTCATTATGTGCTACGGTTGATGTTTCCTTGCACTAACAATGCGGCTGAGTATGAGGCCTTGCTCCATGGTCTTCGGATGGCTAAGGATATGAGCTTGAGCCGGGTAAGGTGCTTCGGCGACTCAGACTTAGTGGCTCAACAAGTATCAGGCAAGTGGGATTCCAAGGACCCACTCATGGCGGCTTATCACCGTGAAGTTGATGCTATTGCTGGACACTTACAGGGTTACCAAGTAGAGCACATTAATCACAGGAAGAACGAGGCGGCTGATGCTTTAAGCCGGCTGGGCTCTCAGCGAAAACCGGTGCCGCCTAATACTTTCCTGGATATCTTGCATAACCCTTCTGTTAAGTTGCCTACAGAGGAAGACTTGGCTGTCCCTGACCCGGAGGCACAATTGGTGGCGGCTCTCCACATCATCCCGGACTGGACAGTGCCCTATCTGGCTTACATGACCCGGGGAGATTTGCCTGAGGATGAAACTCTGGCCAGACAAATAACCCGGCGGTCTAAGTCAATGGTTGTTATCAATGGTGAGTTGCATCACCGCAGTGTTACGGGAGCGTTCCAGCGTTGTGTCTCCCCTGAGGAAGGTCAAGAGATCTCGCGTGAGATTCATGAAGGGGATTGTGGCCATCATGCCGGCTCAAAATCCCTTGTGGCCAAGGCTTTTCGTCATGGTTTTTATTGGCTGACGGGTCACGCTGATGCGGAGGACTTGGTCAGTAAATGTGATGGTTGCCAAAGGTTCTCACGACGGGCTCATGTGCCGGCTCAGGAGCTGAGGATGATACCAATCACTTGGCCATTTGCGGTCTGGGGGCTTGATATGGTTGGGCCTTTTAAAAGGTCCAAGGACAAGAAGACCCACCTCTTGGTGGCAGTTGACAAATTCACAAAATGGGTTGAAGCAGAGCCAGTTAGCAAGTGTGACGCAGCCACGGCGGTTCAGTTCATGAAAAGGGTGATATTTCGTTTTGGTTTTCTACACAACATTATAACTAACAATGGTACCAATCTGTCCAAGGGCGCCATGGAGGAATTTTGTCAACGAGAGCACATTCGACTTGATGTTTCATCAGTGGCTCACCCTCAATCCAATGGTCAAGCTGAGAGAGCCAATCAGGAGATTCTGAAAGGCATCAAGCCCTGGCTTTTAGTCCCTTTGCAACGGACGCCGGGTTGTTGGGTGGAGGAGTTACCCTCCGTGTTATGGAGCATCAATACTACTCCTAACAGGTCTACGGGTTACACTCCTTTCTTCATGGTTTATGGAGCGGAAGTAGTCCTCCCCAGTGACATCCGTCATGACTCGCCTCGAGTGGCGGCTTATGTTGAGGCGGAGAATGAACAGGCGCGCCAAGATGCTCTTGACTTGTTGGATGAACAGCGTGACGTGGCAGCAGCTCGTTCAGCGATTTACCAACAAGACCGGCGCCATTATCACAGTCGCCGGATTAAGTCCCGGGTCTTCCAGGAAGGTGATCTGGTGCTCCGGCTCATCCAAGATCAAACAGATGCGCACAAGCTATCCCCGCCTTGGGAAGGGCCCTTTGTGGTCAGCAAGAACTTGCACAACGGGTCATACTACCTTATTGACATTCGGGAGCATAAAGATTCACGAAAGTCGGAGGAAGAGACCCGGCGGCCGTGGAACATAGCTCAGCTTCGGCCTTATGACACTTGAGCCACTGGCTCTCATAATGTACATATTTCTATAGCCATATATATATATTATGATAAGCAATAAAGTAGGACCTCTGTCCTTTTTTATCCTCCAAAGGTAAATGTGTTGTTTTCATTACAAGATCACATGGTAACTTAGAGGTGGATCCGGCTTATGATCGTATTCGAATCTAGCCGTACGCAATATAGTCGCTTGGGGGCTTCCTGTTCAAACATAGGTCGTATTCGGACCAAAGAGAACATAGCTGTCGATACCCATTTGATTGGCAAAGTGCCGAGCTCATTGGGGAGTTTTCTTTGATCATATTTGAATCATAGCTCAACCCCCTTTGGGAACCGACGTGGATCGTATTCGAATCAGCGTCGTTAAACAACTCTTAAGGTCATTTGGGGGCTTCCAGTTCAAACATGGGTCGTATTCGAACCAAAGAGAACATAGCTGTCGGTACCCTCTTGATCGGCATCGCCAAACCCACTGGGGGCTATGTGATCGCATTCGAATCTTAGCTTAACCCCTTTGGGACGGGTCTCTGGTCGTATTCGAACCGGAAGCCCCTGAGTTTTGATTTTCTGACTTACAACAAGTTCTTCTGGTTGTATCAACAGTGTACACGGCGGTTCTTGTTCGGCCGGCTTAACTTTGATTCACAGTGCTAGTCGCACACAATCAGCATTATCAAGACTGGTAAACCGGAGTTGAGGTACCAACCTTATTACCCGGGTTATATAAGCTGGAAGTGTACTTGAAGGCCTGTAAGTGTGTTATTACGGTTATATCAAGGACATGATTGAGGACCAGTCTTTTGTGACTTAGATTCATATTCCGGGTTATATGTATGAGACTATGATCCTCAGTGCGGTAAGCCGCCTAGAGACTTGTGATTTGTTTTTCTATGCAGGATAGTTAAGGACAGCTATTTGAGCTTAAGGAAAATGAATGATCAATTATGACCCGGAAGAATATCAGGATGCAACTTTAATAGACTTAAGCATTCAACATGTGCACGATGGCACGACAAAGTTAAAATGTTGGTCCTATTCTATTACAAGACTCCCTGAGTCCAAAAGGGTGAAGCATTGTTTAACAAGCCGCCTAAAGAGTCAAGATGCTTGCCGGGTCGAAGCTTCCGGCTCATCCCTCTCCGCTCCTCCGGCTGTTCCCAAGACCTGGAAGGTTGACGATTTCCAGTCAATGCCGCTCAAAGCTTCAAATTGAGCTTCCTCGTCAATTAACCCGGCCGGGTCAATTTCCGGGGCAAAGGTGTGCTTACGAGTCGGCGGGACTAAGCTGATGGCTTCATAACGCGGAGTGGGGATCCTCTGATTCTCTGCATCGTAGCCCGGCTCGTACTTGGTCAGATCAGTGTCATTCCCAATCAGGGTGGCCACCGGGCGCACGATCTTCACACAGGCAGCAAAGTCCTTTTGGTCGAAAGGGGTGCCGTCTTCCTTCAAGCTGGGATAACCAAGTGCAATGTCCGCCGGGTCTAGCTCTGGAAGGAAAGCCTTGGCCCGGCTCAGAGCAGCTATGGCTCCGGCTCTTGCAGAGGCCCGTCGCAGCTCTTGGACACGCTGAGGAAGAACGGCCAGCCGGCGAAGTACTTCCGCCAGGTGAGTCGGAACCTCATTGGATAGGGCCACAACGGCCAAAGCGCGCTGTGACGCAGTGTAGAGTTGCTCCACCAGGGTGTACACGGCCTTCAGCTTGGTCAGCACGTTCTGATTGAGGTTGGCGCTTCTGGGACCTGTTTAACAAAGTAAGATAAGCCATTCTCAACGATGGGAGTTATGAGACATAAAAACTGTAAACTTGTTCAAAGCCTGCAGAAGGACTTACCGAAGATTGCGGTGACCATTTGTGACACATGGCGTTTTAAGCCGGAGAGTTCGGCGGTTCTCTCCGTCAGAGCTTTCTCTGCCTGTTCGGCCCGGCTTACAGGAGCAGCCTTTTCTTTGGCCTAAGTTTTCCTCTCAGCTTCAAACTTCTTCTTTAGCTTCTCTTGAGCAGCAATGCTGGATTCAAATTTGGCGTTGGCCTTCCGGGTCTCAGTTTCCTGAGTCTTCAGGCGGTTCTTCAGCTCAGAGATATCAGCTTCAAATTTTTTGCAAGCAGCCTGCACAATTTCCGGGTTATAGTATGAACAATTATTATGTGATTTTAAAGTCCCAAGCACTTTCCAAGCAAAGACACTTGGCACTTGGGGGCTAATGCATGTCGAAAGTTTCTATCTACAAATTACCAGTTCATGGAAGTAAGCCGGAAATTAAGTCTACAACATATTCTATCATAAGTCGTAGACTTGGGGGCTAGTATGGTAAAGATGATTATGCAGTAAGCAGTAGAGTGGTACCTCAGACTTATGCTGTATCTGCTTCACCATGTCAATCTCCAAGTCCCGGCTGCTGTGCACTTGATTGACATAGCCGGAGATGATCTCTCCAATGCTCAGGTTGGCGTAGTTGGTGATGTCCAGCTTGGCCCGGTGGCGCTCTAGTAATTCTTCCTTGGCAGAGCACTTAGCCAGCGCAGTGGGCCTCCCCGACTCGACAAACTCCGTCCGGGTCATCGGCCGGCTGAGCCGGGCTGGAGATCTCCGGGTTATCAGAAGTCTCTGGGATTGGCTCGTCGGCTGGAGTGGTGGCTTCAGGAGCAGAGGCAGCTGGCCGCTCTTGAGCTGAACCTCCGGCTCAGTCACGACCGGCTCTTCGAACGGCTTATTCTTCTTTGGTCTTTTACTGAGCTTTGCTTGAGCACTGAAAGGACACAAGGTTAGTACAAAAGTATGAGTAAAGATAAGCACAACAAGAGATAATCATCATTACCCGGGTACGGCCTTGAAAGCCGGCAGGTTCGATTGCATAGAGTCGCCAGAGGAGGGTGAAGTTTCCTGATAATTCGAATCAGAAGAATTGAGCGGTTGACGTATAACACCCGCCAAAGGATGAAAAGGATACAAGTTGGAGATAACCTCGGTCCGGTGCTTCCTCGACGCTTCAGGTAAGCCGGAGGAGAGGTCTGCGTCTTTGTTGGTCCGGGTGTGCCGCTGGCTCACATGAATCTGTCGCTTCAAAAGAAATTGAGGATCTTGATAAGCTAAAGGATGTGAAAATCTTACTTTCCGGGTTACTCTTCGGACTTTAAGCCTTGGCAAGGGCTCCGAGTCGGAGGAAAGTATCATTACCTCTTCAATCACCGGGTTACTTGCTCCGGTGTCATCCTGTGGATAATCAAGTTAAGAAGGTGGCCAAAAGACAGCAGAAAAGCGGAATACAACAAGAGCTTACAGGTTCAGGGGTTACCTCAGACTCGGAGCTATCACTTAGTTGAAGCAGCTCTGAGGCAGTGGGCCTGCTTCCCTTCTTGCGGGGAGCGGTTCTCCTGGCGGCTTTCTTAGCCTTCCTGGCCTTCTTGGCCGCCTCATGGTCATACTTGACCTTCCAGAATTTATCATCAGCCTGAAAAATACAATGAAGCCTTCTTAAGGTTCAGATGAAAACTATCTAAGGAGAAAATAAGATGTTTAGATCAGCGGCTTACCGCTGGGGCCGGGTTGGTCTTGCAGAAGGGGCTTAAGCCGGTCCTCCCGCAGTCTGCCAAGCTCTCATTCAAGAGGGCCTTGGTCATGTCTTCAACAACGTCTTCCGGAAGATCGTTGCGGCTGTGTCGCAGGGGGTCATCCTTCCGGCCCGTGTAATCGCACATTAAGCCAGGGCGGCGGCTCAAAGGGATCACCCGCCAGGAGATCCAAACCCGGACCAAATCAATGTCGTTGAGGCCGTTGCCCAGGAGAGCCTTGATCTTGTTGATGGTGGGAATCAGAGGTTGACGCTCCGCCTGAGATAGTTTGTCTGGCAGAGGGTGGTTTGGTTCCAGACGCGCGGCACGAAAGCCGGGCAGGGGGCTCTCGTCAGCCGGAGACGTGTCCTGACAGTAAAACCACGTCTGATTCTAGTCCTTTGGATGGCTGGGCGGCTCAGCGTAAGGAAAGAGGCAGTCTCTCCGGCGTTGAATGGAGATTCCACCAAGTTCTAGGCTTGGTCCGTTGGCGCACTCATTCTGGCGGTTCAAATAGAATAGCTCTCTAAAGAGCAGAAGACTGGGCTCCTCTCCAAGGTAGACTTCGCAGAACACTTGGAAGTTGCATATATTTGACACAGAGTTGGGTCCTATGTCTTGTGGCCACAGATCAAAGAAGCTCAGCACGTCTCTAAAGAATTTTGAGCCGGGCGGTGCGAACCCCCGGCTCATGTGATCCGCAAATATTACCACTTCACCATCCTTTTGTCGCGGTCTCTCCTCTGACGGGTCAGGGGCGCGGTAAGACATGACATCCTTTTTGGGCAGGTAGCCTGTCGTGGAATTGTCACGGCAGATGTCCTCAAGCTAGGACTTAGTCGTGGAGCCATCGCCGCTAGGAAGCTTAAAGGGGTTAACGGGACAAGGAACACGAGGATTTATACTAGTTCGGCCCCTTACGGTGAAGGTAAAAGCCTACGTCCAGTTGAGGTGGTATTGATTAGGGTTTCAATGACCAGGGAGCTTAACTGCTATGCCCGGCTCTCGATGAGATCTTTCTTGTCCCTAAACCGCTGCCGGGTCGTCCCTTTATAGAGGGAGGCTGACGCCCAGCAGCTCTCAGAGTCCCGGCCGGCTCATAAGAGTGTCCGGCTCGGACTCTCAACTATTCTTGCCTTACACTACAAGTTCTACCATAATGATGGTTGTAACTACGGGCCTTAAGCCATATCCGGGTCTTAAGCCCATCTTTGGCCCACCGTCTTCAAGCTTGTCGCCGGGCTTCTGGCGATGACCATAATGAGTAACCCGGCCCCTTCTGGCGGGTGACTCTAAGGTCTATATCCTCAACATTAGGCCCCAGATTGATTTGAGCCGGCTCATGTCAATCTTCAATTCTTTCGACAGAAAATCCCCGGCTTACAATTGTGTGAAGGCCATAACCCGGCGTGACGTCATCCTCTGGACTCCGGGTAATCCGCCGTGACGTCATCTTCCATTAAGTCCATTTTTTATTCCACCAGATCCGCAACGGATCTTATCTTTACTGCCATCCCAAAAATCGAGGCGCCTCTCGGGCGAGATAACCGCGTCGTGGCCTCCTCGTTTCTCACGCCCACTTATGAGTCTGGCCTTATAAATAGTCCGGCCCGATGAGCCTTCAGCCACCCGTCTTCCTCCTCGCGCCACTGCTCTTTCGCTCGAGCTCTGTTGCCGTCGCCGCCGCGGGTCTTCTCGTCCTCACCAACTCCGGCCGCTGCATCAACCTGTTGTGTCCAGAGAACGGCAGCGACCTCCGCGACTCACCAGCACCTGTAAGTCCTTGCTGCCCCATAGAACAGATCTGCAGTAGGGTTTCTTCTTGTTCTTCCCGTGTTCTTAACCGTTCTTTGCAGGCCCTCGGTAGATTTGATTTTTACCACCCCTTTTGATCTTAGACTTGTATAGAACCACTACGGTAGCTGTTTTACTTCCATTCCTAATGCAAATAGATCCCCTTTTTACTGCATAGATGCTTCGTTCGAACCCGCAGACTTCTTCTGCGCCTGTTTTTAGGTCTAGGAATTTTCCTTTTCAACCGACCGTTTTGATCCAAATTATTTACTGCGATGTGTGAAACCTGTTTTCACCACACTTAGTAAAAAACTACACCTGCCGAGTCGTGGCGGTTTACGTTTCTGGCTTAAAGAAACCACGTACTGTAAAAAATTTCCGGCTCATTTGCAGCAAGGCTGTAGATAATTGAATTGCTCTCAATACCTCGGGCGGCTTAGATAACCCGACGCACCTAGATATATGTCATTAGTCCCCTCCATAAGCCGTCACTTTAACATTGAACTGTAAATTTCCTCCGGCTTATAATTAAACCGGGCATGTTTCCTTTTATCATAGGCTTCCGACTTTCACCATGCCTCCCAAAGCTCCTAAAGCATCCATCACTTGCAATTGGATGAGGTCCAATGTCACCGACGAGACCTTAGCGGATTTTGTAAAGTCGGGTTACCTGCCTAAGAAGGACGTCATGTCCTACCGTGCCCCTGACCCGTCAGAGGACAGACCACAGCCAAAGGACGGGGAGGTAGTGATTTTTGCGGATCACATGAGCCGGGGCTTCGCACCGCCCGGCTCAAAGTTTTTTAGAGATGTGCTGAACTTCTTTGATCTGCAGCCACAAGACATAGGACCCAATTCTGTGTCCAATATATGCAACTTCCAAGTGTTCTGCGAAGTCTACCTTGGAGAAGAGCCCAGCTTGCTGCTCTTCAGAGAGCTTTTCTACCTGAACCGTCGGAACGAGTGTGCCAACGGGCCAAGCTTGGAACTTGGTGGCATCTCCATTTAGCGAAGGAGAGACTGCCTTTTCCCTTACGCCGAGCCGCCAAGCCACCCAAAGGACTGGAACCAGACGTGGTTCTATTGCCAAGACACGTCGCCGGCTGACGAGAGTCCGCTGCCCGGCTTTCGCCCCTCGCGTCTGGAACCAACACACCCTCTGTCAGACAAGCTGACTCAAGCGGAGCGCCAACCTCTGCTCCCCACTATTAACAAGATCAAGGCTCTCCTGGGCAATGGTCTCAATGGAATTGATCTGGTCCGGGTCTGGATCTCGTGGCGGGTGATCCCCTTGAGCCGCCGCCCCGGCTTAATGTGTGAGTACACAGGCCGGAAAGATGACCCCCTGTGACACAGCCGCATCGATCTTCCTGAAGATGTTGCCGAGGACATGACCAAGGCTCTCTTGAACGAGAGCTTGGCAGACTGCGGGAGGACCGGCTTAAGCCCCTTCTGCAAGACCAACCCGGCCCCAGCGGTAAGCCGCTGACCTGAACATCTTATTTTCACCTGTAGACAACTTTCATCCGAACCTTAAGAAATTGTCATTGTATTTTTCAGGTTGATGACAAATTCTGGAAGGTCAAATATGACCATGAGGCGGCCAAGAAGGCTAGGAAAGCGAAGAAAGCCGCCAAGAGAGCCGCTCCCCGCAAGAAGGGAAGTAGGCCTACTGCTTCAGAGCTGCTGCAATTAAGCGACAACTCCGAGTCAGAGGTAACCCCTGAACCTGTAAGCTCTTGTTGTATTTGTTGTTTATTTTTGTCCACCTTATCAATACTGTTCTTCAACAGGATGACACCGGAGCAAGTAACCCGGTGGTTGAAGAGGTAATGTCACTTTCCTCCGACTCGGAGCCCTTGCCAAGGCTGAAGTCCGAAGGGTAACCCGGAAAGTAAGATTTTCACATCCTTTAGCTTATCAAGATCCTCAATTTCTTTTGAAGCGACAGACTCATGAGAGCCGGCGGCACACCCGGACCAACAAGGACGCTGACCTCTCCTCCGGTTTACCTGACGCGTCGAAGAAACGCCGGACCGAGGTTATCTCCCACTTGTACCCTTTTCATCCTTTGGCGGGTGTTATACGTCAACCGCTCAATTCCTCCGATTCAAACTATCAGGAAACCTCACCCTCTTCTGGTGACTCGATGCAATCAAACCTGCCGGCCTTCAAGATCGTACCCGGGTAATGATAATCATCTCTTGTTGTGCTTATCTTTACTCATACTTTTGTACTAACCTTTTTGTCCTTTCAGTGCCCAGGCAAAGCTCAGCAAGCGGGCGAATAAGAACAAGCCGGTCGAAGAGCCGGACTTGCCTGAACCGGAGGTTGCAGCTCAAGAAACGCCAGTTGCCTCTGCCCCTTCAGCTCAAGAACCTCAAGAAGCTTCTGCTAACCCGGAGACCTCCAGCCTGGCTCACCCGGTCAATGACCCGGACATGGTAATCACCCGGACGGAGTTTGTTGAGCCGGGGAGACCTACTGTGCTGGCCAAGTGCTCCGCCAAGGAGGAGTTGCTAGGGCGCCGCCGGGCTAATCTGGACCTCGCCGACTACGCCAATCTGAACATCGGAGAGATCGTCTCCGGCTATGTCAGTCAGGTGCACAAGAGCCGGGACTTAGAGATCAACATGGTGAATCAGATTCAGCAGAAGTCTGAGGTACCACTCTTCTTGCTTTACTGCATAGTTATCTTTACCATGCTAGCCCCCAAGTCGACGACTTATGATTGAATATGTTGTAGACTTAAGTTCCGGCTTACTTCCATGAACCGGTAATTTGTAGATAGGAACGTTCGATATGCATTAGCCCCCAAGTGCCAAGTGTCTTTGCTTGGAAAACGCTTGGGACTTTAAATTTGCATAGTAACTGTTCATGCTATAACCCGGAAATTATGCAGGCTGCTTGCAAGAAGTTTGAGGCTGGACATCTCCGATTTAAAGACCCGCCCGAAGACGCAAGAAACTGAGACCCGGAAGGCCAATGCCAAATTTGTGTCCAGTATTGCTGAGCAAGAAAAGCTAAAGACAGACTTTGACGCTGAACGGAAATCTTGGGCCGAAGAGAAGGCTACTCTGGTGAACTGGGCCGAACAGGCGGAAAAGGCTCTGACGGAAAGAACCACCGAACTCGCCGGTTTAAAGCGCCACGTGTCACAGATGGTTGCCGCAATCTTCGGTAAGTCATTCCACCAGCTCTCATCCAGTTTATAACCTTTATGTCTCATAATCCATCATTGCCAGCGGCTTACCTTACTCTGTTAAACAGGTCCCAGAAGCGCCAACCTCAACCAAAGTGTGGTGACCAAGCTGAAGGCCGTGTACACCCTGGTGGAGCAAACTCTACACCGGGTCACAGCGCGCCTTGGCCGTGGTGGGCCCTATCCAATGAGGTGCCGGACTCACCTGGCGGAAGTGCTTCGCCGGCTTGCCGTCCTTCCTCAGCGTGTCCAGGAGCTGCGACGGGCCTCCGCAAGAGCCGGAGCCATAGCTGCTCTGAGCCGGGCCAAGGCGTTCCTTCTAGAATTAGACCCGGCGGACATTGCCCTTGGCTATCCCAGCTTGAAGGAAGACGGCACCGCCTTCGACCCAAAAGGACTTCGGCAGCCTGCGTGAAGATCGTACGCCCGATGGCCACTCTGATTGGAAATGACACGGATCTGACTAAGTACTAGCCGGGTTACGATGCCGAGAATCAGAGGATCCCCACTCTGCGTTACGAAGCCATCAGCTTAGTCCCGCCGACTCGTAAGCACACCTTTGCCCCGAAAATTGACCCGGCCGGGTTAATTGACGAGGAAGCTCAATTTGAAGCTCTGAGCGGCATTGACTGGAAGTCGTCAACTTTCCAGGTCTTGGGAACAGCCGGAGGAGCGGAGAGGGATGAGCCGGAAACCTCAACCCAGCAAGTGTCGTAACTCTGTAGGCGGTTTATGTGAAACAATGCTTCACCCTTTTGGACTCAATGAGTCTTGTAATAGAATAGGATCAACACTTTAACTGTGCCGTGCCATCATGCACGTGTTGAATGCTGAATTCTATGAAAGTTGCTTCCTGATATGTCTCCGGGTCATAGTTGATCAGTCATGTTCCTTAAGCTTAAATAGTTGTCTTTAACTATCCTGCATAGAAAGACAATTCACAAGTCTCGAGGCGGCTTACCGCACGGGGAATCATAGTCTTATGCATATAACCCGGAATATGAATCGCAAAAGACTGGTCCTCAATTATGTCCTTGATATAACCGTAACAACACACTTACCAGCCTGCAAGCAACTTCTGGCTTAGATAACCCGGGCAATAAGGTTGGTACCTCAATTCCGGTTTACCAGTCTTAATAACGCCGATTGTATTCGACTAGCACTGTAAATCAAAGTTAAGCCAGCAAACTGAGACCCGCCGTGCATACTTGAAATAATCAGAAGAACTCGCTATAAATCAGAAAAACTTAGGGGCTTCCGGTTCGAATACGACCAGAGACCCGTCCCAAAGGGGTTATGCTAGGATTCGAATACGATCATATAGCCCCCAGTGGGTGTGGCGATGCCAATCAAGAGGGTACCGACAGCTATGTTCTCTTTGGTTCGAATACGACCTATGTTTGAATAGGAAGCCCCCAAGTGACCTTATTGCCTACGGACAGATTCGAATACGATCATAAGCCGGATTCTCCTTCAATTTATCATGTGATCTTGCCATGGAAACAACACGTTCACATTTGTAGGAGAAAAAAGGACAGAGGTCCTGCTTTATTGCTTATCATAATATATACATGGCTTAGAGAAATATGTACATTACGAGAGCCGGTGGCTCAAGTGTAGTAAGGTCGAAACTGAGCTATATTCCACGGCCGACGGGTCTCTTCCTCCGACTTACGTGAATCTTTGTGCTCCCAAATGTCAATGAGGTAATATGACCCGTTGTGCAAATTCTTGCTGACCACAAAGGGCCCTTCCGAAGGCGGGGATAGCTTATGCGCATCTGTTTGATCTTGGATGAGCCGGAGCACCAGATCGCCTTCCTGGAAGACCCGGGATTTAACCCGGCGACTATGATAACGGCGCAGGTCTTGTTGGTAAATCGCTGAGCGAGCTGCTGCCACATCACGCTGCTCGTCCAACAAGTCAAGAGCATCTTGGCGCGCCTGTTCATTATCCACCTCAACATAAGCCGCCACTCGAGGCGAATCATGACGGATGTCACTGGGGAGGACTTCTTCCGCTCCATAAACCATGAAGAAAGGCGTGAAACCTGTAGACCTGTTAGGAGTAGTGTTGATGCTCCACAACACGGAGGGTAACTCCTCCACCCGACAACCCGGCGTCCGTTGTAAAGGGACCAAAAGCCGGGGCTTGATGCCCTTCAGAATCTCCTGATTAGCCCTCTCAGCTTGACCATTGGATTGAGGATTAGCCACTGATGAAACATCAAGTCGGATATGCTCTCGTTGACAAAACTCCTCCATGGCGCCTTTGGATAGATTGGTACCATTGTCAGTTATAATGCTGTGCGGAAAGCCAAAGCGAAAAATCACCTTTTTCATAAACTGAACCGCTGTGGCTGCATCACACTTACTAACTGGCTCCGCTTCAACCCACTTGGTAAATTTGTCAACTGCCACCAAGAGGTGGGTCTTCTTATCCTTGGACCTTTTAAAAGGCCCAACCATATCAAGCCCCCAGACCGCAAAGGGCCAAGTAATTGGGATCATCCTCAGCTCCTGAGCTGGCACATGAGCCCGCCGCGAGAACCTTTGGCAACCATCACATTTACTGACCAAGTCCTCCGCATCAGCATGAGCCGTCAGCCAATAAAAACCATGACGAAAAGCCTTGGCTACAAGAGACTTTGAGCCAGCGTGATGGCCACAATCCCCTTCATGAATCTTGCGCAAGATCTCTTGGCCTTCCTCAAGGGAGACACAATGCTGGAACGCTCCCGTAACACTGCGGCGATGCAACTCACCATTGATGACAACCATTGACTTAGACCGCCGGGTTATTTGTCTGGCCAAAGTTTCATCCTCAGGCAAATCTCCCCGGGTCATGTAAGCCAAATAGGGCACTGTCCAGTCCGGTATGATGTGGAGAGCCGCCACCAGTCGTGCCTCCGGGTCAGGGACAGCCAAGTCTTCCTCTGTAGGCAACTTAACAGAAGGGTTATACAGGACGTCCAGGAAAGTATTAGGCGGCACCGGTTTTCGCTGAGAGCCCAGCCGGCTTAAAGCATCAGCCGCCTCGTTCTTCCTGCGATCGATGTGCTCTACTTGGTAACCCTGAAAGTGCCCAGCAATGGCATCAACTTCGCGGCGATAAGCCGCAATGAGAGGGTCCTTAGAGTCCCACTTTCCTGATACTTGTTGAGCCACGAAGTCTGAGTCGCCGAAGCACCTTACCCGGCTCAAGCTCATCTCCTTAGGCATCCGAAGACCGTGGAGCAAGGCCTCGTATTCAGCTGCATTGTTGGTGCAAGGAAACATCAATCGTAGCACATAATGAAACTTGTCACCTTTAGGCGAAGCCAATACGACTCCAGCCCCCGAGCCCTCCAATTGCCTGGACCCATCGAAGTGAATAGTCCAGTATGTGTTGTCCAGCTTTTGTTCGGGCACTTGTAACTCCGTCCAATCATTGATGAAATCCACCAAGGCCTGAGATTTAACAACAGTGCGTGGCACGTATTTCAGACCATGAGGTCCGAGCTCTATAGCCCACTTAGCCACTCTCCCTGTGGCCTCTCTGTTTTGAATGATATCTCCAAGGGGGCAGAACTGACCACAGTGATGGGGTGACCCTGGAAATAATGCTTAAGCTTCCGGCTTGCCATGAACACACCATAAACAAGCTTCTGCCAATGCGGATACCGCTGCTTGGACTCAATGAGTACTTCGCTGACATAATAAACCGGCCGCTGAACCGGATGCTCCTTACCCTCTTCCTTGCGCTCCACCACCACGGCCACACTGACGGCTCGTGTGTTAGCAGCCACATACAGCAATAAAGGCTCCTTGTCAACCGGAGCAGCAAGGACTGGGGGCTCGGCCAGCTGCCTCTTCAAATCCTCAAAAGCAGTATTAGCTGTATCATTCCAGACAAAGTCATCAGTTTTCTTCATCAACTGATATAATGGCATAGCCTTCTCCCCCAAACGGCTTATAAAACGGCTTAAAGCAGCAATACGACCCGCCAGGCGCTGGACGTCGTTTATACACGCCGGCTTAGCCAGGGAGGTGATGGCCTTGATCTTCTCCGGGTTAGCTTCAATGCCTCTGTTAGAAACCAAGAAACCCAAGAGCGTGCCTGCAGGAACACCAAAAACACATTTGGCCGGGTTAAGCATCATCTTGTAGACCCGGAGAATATCAAAGGTTTCCCTCAGATCATCTATCAGGGTTTCCTCCTTCCTGGATTTAACCACAATATCATCCACATAAGCATGAACATTGCGCCCAATCTGGTTATGAAGACAGTTCTGCACGCAACGCTGATAAGTGGCCTGTGCGCTCTTGAGTCCAAAGGGCATAGACACATAGCAGAAGGCTCCAAAGGGAGTGATGAACGCCGTCTTCTCCTGGTCCTTAACTGCCATTTTAATCTGATGATATCTAGAATAAGCATCCATGAAACTTAGGTGCTCACAACCCGCCGTAGCATCAATAATTTGATCAATACGGGGAAGGGCGAAAGGATCAGCCGGACACGCCTTGTTCAAGTCCGTGTAGTCCACACACATCCGCCAGGTGCCGTTCTTCTTGAGTACGAGCACCGGGTTAGCTAACCATTCTGGGTGAAAGACTTCAACGATAAACCCGGCCGCCAAGAGCCTGGCCACCTCTTCACCAATAGCTTTCCGCCTCTCTTCATTAAACCGCCGAAGGAACTGCCTGACCGGCTTAAATTTCGGATCAACATTGAGAGTGTGCTCAGCGAGTTCTCTAGGTACACCTGGCATGTCAGACGGCTTCCATGCAAAAATGTCCCTATTCTCACGGATGAACTCGATGAGCGCGTTTTCCTATTTTGGATCCAGATTGGCACTGATGCTAAACTGCTGAGATGAATCTCCTGGAACGAAATCAACAAGTTTAGTCTCACCAGCCGACTTAAATTTCACTGCCGGCTCATGCTCCGTAGTCGGCTTATTCAGAGAGGTCATATCTGTTGGGTCAACGTTGTCTTTGTAAAACTTCAACTCCTCTGTTGCACAAACAGATTCTGCATAAGCTGCATCGCCTTCCTCACACTCCAGGGCCACCTTCCGGCTGCCGTGAACCGTAATGGTCCCATTATGACCCGGCATCTTGAGCTGTAAATACACGTAGCACGGCCGTGCCATGAACTTGGCGTAAGCCGGCCGCCCAAATATGGCATGGTACGGACTTCTTATCTTGACCACCTCAAAGGTCAATTTTTCCACCCTGTAGTTGTGCTCATCTCCAAAGGCCACTTCCAACTTGATCTTGCCGACTGGATAAGCCGACTTACCAGGTACTACACCATGGAAAATAGTGTTTGATTGGCTGAGGTTCTTATCAATCAACCCCATACGACGGAACGTCTCATAATAGAGGATGTTGATGCTGCTGCCTCCATCCATGAGCACCTTAGTGAACATATATCCTCCCACCTGAGGAGCCACCACCAAGGCCAAGTGACCCGGATTATCCACCCGGGGAGGGTGATCCTCCCTACTCCACACTATAGGCTGCTCAGACCACCACAAGTAGCGTGGAACCGCCGGCTCAACAACATTCACCGCCCTCTTATGAAGCTTCTGATCTCGCTTACACAGACTGGTGGTAAACACATGATACTGTCCACCGCTAAGCTGCTTTAGATTGGTCTGATAACCCCCCTGCTGCTGTTGATGACCCTGGCCCGACTGCTAATTAAAGCCCCCTTGACTATTCTGAGGATTAGAATTTGAGCCACCGCCCGGGCCATTGTTGCCGTTAAAGGCGTTGGAATTCTTAAAGGCCTTTATGATTGCACAATCCTTCCATAGATGAGTAGCTGGCTTCTCTCTAGAGCCATGCCTTGGACAAGGCTCATTCAACAGCTGCTCCAGCGTCGGGCCTGACCTGCCGGCTCGGGGAGGGGGCCTCCCCTTGCGTCGCTGGTTATTACCCTGTGAGCTGGTGTTGGCTACGAACTCTAGGCTGCCATCGGCCTTGCGCTTGCCACCTCCTTGGCTCCCCGGGTTATGCTGAGGACCCTTGCCATTGCCGTTCTTCTTTCCCTTCCCTGTCCTTTCATCATCTGAAGCGGGGTACTTGGTACTATCAGAATCGGCGTACTTGACGAGAGCCGCCATCAGCCTACCCATATCACTGCAGTCGCGCTTAAGCCGCCCGAGTTTCATCTCCAGGGGCAGAAAACGACAATTCTGTTCCAACATTAAGACTGCAGAGCCGGCATCCATCTTATCAGATGAATGTATTATCTCCTTAAGCCGGCGAACCCAATGTGTCGTAGACTCACCCTCCTGCTGCTTGTAGTTAGTCAAATCCACAATTGACATAGACTGCCTACAGGTATCCTTGAAATTTTGGATGAACCGGGCCTTCAGCTCAGCCCAAGACCCGATGGAATTCGGTGGTAGCCCTTTCAACCAAGTGCGGGCAGTCCCATCCAACATCATGGTGATGTACTTGGCCATTGCCGCTTCACTGACCTCCAGCAGTTCCATGGCCATCTCATAACTTTCGATCCAGGCTGCGGGTTGTAAGTCAGCCGTGTAATTAGGCACCTTCCTAGGGCCTTTGAAGTCCTTTGGTGGACGCTCATTGCGGAGAGCTGGCACTAAACAAGGGACACCTCCAGTCCTGGTAGGGATACCCACGTCGACGTAAGTCGTCGGATAAGCCGGGGGAGTCTGGTAAGCCGTCAACTGAGGCACCTGCTCCGCCTCTTGCCGCGCTCTGTCTCGGTCCGCTGCGTGAAAGGCTCCGTTATGAGCCGGGCCATGGCCAGGGGGCGGGTCATGGCGTCGGACGTTACTTGAGCCGGTCGCTGAGACCATGTGTCTGCTGTAACTCGGGCTCCAGCCTGGACGAGGGGTCGAGTGGATCCTGTCCCGGCTGTAGGAGTACGCCTCTTGCTGCGCCAGTGCTGTCTGAAGGAGTTCCCTGACCCGGCGGGTTTCAATAGCCGTCGGAGAGTCGCCGTCAATTGGGAGGGCCGCCAGCCGCGCTGCTGCGACTACCATGTTCTCCAGCGGGTTAGCATAATGACCCGGTGGTATTGGCACATACTGAGGCGGGGCAGGGCTCACCCGGGGAGGCCCCATCACTTGCGGCTGAATAGGGTTCCCAGACCCGGGCACTATGATCCCTGGCGAGTTACTAGACCCTACACCTGGCGTGTTGAAGAGGTTTCGAGGATTGTAAACCGGAGGGAGTCGAGATTGGGCCTTTTGATGCCTCCTTCTCATGACCTCATTGGACGCGTTCTGATCCATCGTGAGCCGGAAGGACTGCGCCTGGATCAACTGAGTTTGGGCGTCGAGAGCCGCCCTCTCCGCAGCCATCCTGATCCCTTCCGCTGCCAGATCCTCCTTAGCTTTCACTAGATCTAACTTTAACTGCGCCACCTCCGCATCATGCTGAGCTTGATCCACCGGGTCAACCGCGGCGGTCAACAGGGCCGTCATCTTGTCCGTGAGATCCATCAGCACCTGAGCCGGCGAGGGCACCGGGTTTCCCGTTCCAGCAGCAAGGTTCTGAACAGGCTGCGCACCGGCCATGAAGATTCCAATCCGGCTTGGCGGCTCAAACGGGTCCGGAATACTGTCACCATCGGAACAACCCATGAGCCTGCCATCTTGAAGTTGATACAACGAGTTTGACTCATCTGTGGACGACTCGCCGTCAGAGCCGGCGGCCGTCTCATCACCAGATCCAGATCTATCAGAGAGCCCTCCATGGATACATCCCACAAAAGCATGTTTTAAGGTAGGCAGGGCCCGGGCGGGTCGTGCACGCTGAGCCGTCTCGATGAGATCGGCGCAGAGATCCGGCTCAGGGCCCGGCTCCCCAATCTTGCTAATGAAAACATGAATTCCGCCGAAGGGGACCCGGTACCCGTACTCAATTGAGCCGGCGTCGGGGCCCCAGTTTGCATCGTCGATGTAGAGCTTGCCGCGACGACTCTTGGTCATCCAGCCCACAGCGTATCCCTTGAGCCCTTCGAAGCTGCCCTTCAAGAACTCAAATCCACCGTGCGCTGGCCCCACGATGGGCGCCAACTGTCGTGGAATTGTCACGGCAGATGTCCTCAAGATAGAACTTAGTCGTGGAGCCATCGCCGCTAGGAAGCTTAAAGGGGTTAACGGGACAAGGAACACGAGGATTTATACTGGTTTGGCCCCTTACGGTGAAGGTAAAAGCCTACGTCCAGTTGAGGTGGTATTGATTAGGGTTTCGATGACCAGGGAGCTAAACTGCTATGCCCGGCTCTCGATGAGATCTTTCTTGTCCCTAAACAGCTGCCGGGTCGTCCCTTTATAGAGGGAGGCTGACGCCCAGCAGCTCTCAGAGTCCCGGCCGGCTCATAAGAGTGTCCGGCTCGGACTCTCAACTATTCTTGCCTTACACTACAAGTTCTACCATAATGATGGTTGTAACTACGGGCCTTAAGCCATATCCGAGTCTTAAGCCCATCTTTGGCCCACCGTCTTCAAGCTTGTCGCCGGGCTTCTGGCGATGACCATTATGAGTAACCCGGCCCCTTCTGGCGGGTGACTCTAAGGTCTATATCCTCAACATAGCCCGTCTTCACAAAGTCCGCTAAGGTTTCATCAGTGACGTTGGACCTCAACCAGTTGCACGTGATGGGTGCTTTGGGAGCTTTAGGAGGCATGGTGAAAGTCGGAAGCCTATGATAAAAGGAAATGTTCGGTTCAATTATAAGCCGGAGGAAGTTTATAGTTCAATGTTTAAAATGGTGGCTTATGAAGGGGCCTAATGACATATGGATAAGTGCATCGGGTTATCTAAGCCGCTGAAGGTAGCGAGAGTGATTCAAATTGTCTACAGCTTTATCATAAATGAGCCGGCAAATTTTACGGCGCGTGGCTTCTTTTAAGCCGGAAATGTAAGCCGCCATGACTCAGCAGACGCAGTTTTTCTACTAAGTGTGGTGAAAACAAGTTTCACAGATCGCAGTAACTGTTTTGGATCAAAACGGTCGGCTAAAGAGAAAAATTTCTAGACCTAAAGCAGACGCAGAAGAAGTTCATAGGTTTGAACGGAGCCTTTATGCAGTGAAAAGAGATCTGTCTACACTGGGAATGGAAGTGAAACAGCTACCGCAGCAGTTCCGTACAGTCTAAAGATCAAAAAGGGTGGTAATAGTGAAATCTATCAAGGAGCTCGCGATGAACGGCGATGAACACGGGAAGAACAGGAAAGAACCCTAATGCAGATCTATTCTACGAAGTGGCAAGGGCTTACGGGTGCTGGAGAGTTGCGGAGGTCGCCGCCGTTTCTCTGGTCACGTCAGGTTGATGCAGCGGCCGACGTCGGGGAAGACTCGGAGACCTCCGGCGGCGGCGGCAGTGGAGCTCGAGAGGGAGCACACTGGCGAGAGGAAGAAGAAGATGGAGGCAACAAGTGACTGGAGGCTCATCGGGCCGGGCTACTTATAAGGGAAAGCTCATAAGTGGGCGCGAGAAACGAGGAGGCCATGGCGTGGTTATCTCGCCATAAAAATGCCTCGGTTTTCGGGACGGCAATTAAAGATAAGATCCGTTGCGGATATGGTGGAGTAAAAAATGGACTTAATGGAAGATGACGTCACGGCGGGTTACCCGGAATCCAGAAGATGACGTCACGACGGGTTATAGCCTTCACACAATTGTAAGCCGGAAGATTTTCTGTCGAAAGGATTGAAGATTGACATGAGCCGGCTCAAATCAATCTGGGGCCTAATGTTGAGAATATAGCCGTTGGATTCACCCGCCCAGGAGGGGCCGGGTTACTCATGATGGTTACTACGCGAAGCCCAGTACCAGAGATGAAGACGGCGGGTCAATAACGGGCCCAAGACCCGGAGATGGCTTAAGGCCCGTAGCATTAGCCGCCGTTAGGGTAAAACTTGTAGTGTAAGGCAAGAATAGACAAGAGACCGAGCCGGACACTGTTATGAGCCGGCCGGGACTCTGAGAGCCGCTGGGTGTCAACCTCTCTATATAAAGGGACGACCCGGCGGCGGTTCAGGACAAGAAAGATCTCTTCGAGAGCCAGGAATAGCGATTAAGCTCCCTGGTCATCGAAACCGTAATCAAGACCACCTCAACTGGACGTAGGCTTTTTCCTTCACCGTAAGGGGCCGAACCAGTATAACCCTCGTGTTCCTTGTCCCGTTTAACCCCTTCAAGCTTCCTAGCTGCGATGGCTCCACGACTAAGTCCTAGCTCGAGGACATCTGCCGCGACAATTCCACGACACCGGGGGAAAAGGCTTAGGCGGCAAATGGTAAAACCAAAGTTGGGCCTTGCTGGAGGAGTTTTATTCAAGGCGAACTGTCAAGGGGGTCCCATAAATCACCCAACCGCGTAAGGAACGCAAACTCAAGGAACATAATCCCGGTATG
This sequence comes from Triticum aestivum, assembly GCF_018294505.1. Taxonomy (NCBI): domain Eukaryota; kingdom Viridiplantae; phylum Streptophyta; class Magnoliopsida; order Poales; family Poaceae; genus Triticum; species Triticum aestivum. The sequence continues at coordinate 111,160,434 of NC_057799.1, read as the reverse complement.
ACGGTAACTAGGGCGGCAAGAGTGGAACAAAACACCAGGCATAAGGCCGAGCCTTCCACCCTTTACCAAATATATAGATGCATTAATTAAATAAGAGATATTGTGATATCCCAACATATCCATGTTCCGACATGGAACAAACTTCAACTTCACCTGCAACTAGCAACGCTATAAGAAGGGCTGAGCAAAAGCGGTAACTTAGCCAAACAACGGTTTGCTGGGGAAGGATGGTTAGAGGCTGACATGGCAATATGGGAGGCATGATATAGCAAGTGATAGGTAGCGCGGCATGGCAATAGAGCGAACAACTAGCAAAGCAAAGATAGAAGTGATTTCGAGGGGTGGTCATCTTGCCTGCAAGGTTCTCAGAGTTGTCGAAAGCTTGATCCTCGTAAGCGTACTCAACAGGTTCCTCGTTCATGAACTCGTCTCCCGGCTCTACCCAAGACAAGAACACAAACAAACGGAACCACAATCAATCACGAGAAATGCACGAGCAACATGATGCAAAACATGTATGATATGCGAGATATGATATGCGATGCATATGCGTGCTCTGGAAGGAAAATAATGAAAAAGGCAGTAACTTGGCAAACCAAGCATGCCACTGGAAAGATGAGGTGATTTCGGTCGAAATCGATATAAAGATCACCGGAAACGGATGTACGGTTTGCAAATGGCAAGCAAAACAAGAATGACACGAATCTGTGATTAACAGCATGATAGCACTTAGAATGCAACAAGTAACAATGCTACAGCACTCCAACATAGCAACAAAGCATATGGCAGTAATCTACAGGAGATGCTTGACAAAAGATGAACACTGAGCTACGGCTAGATCACAACATATCAAGCTCAAACAAGCATGGCAAAAGTGCAAAAGATAACAGGATCACAGACTTTGTGAAATTACTGGACATGGCAGAAAACAGCATCAGGTAGCAATGTTCAGAGCACGAAATCAACATGCTACAAGAACTTAACATAGCAAAACAAGGCATGGCAGTGTTCTACTAAATGCATATGACAAAAGTCCCTTACTGATCATAAGCCAAAAAGGGTCAGAAGATATGATGGCAAGCATGTAACATAGCAAGTTTCGTTATCAGGTTTCAGACTTTGCAGAAAACAGAGCATGGCAGAAACAATAATATGAGGGCATCTTTGTGAGCTTGATGCACTCACCACAAGCAATGCATGACAAAACAAGCATACCTACAGCAGGATGGCATATTTATGAAGCTATCCGTGGCAAGAACAAAAGCATAGCATGCATGGAACAACTACAACAAGCTTGGCAAAATTGCATATCATGTTAAGAATCTGCCAGAAATATTTTATATCAAAAGTAGAGCAAGATTGAGTCATGCTATGGCACTCCATAATTGCAAACAACGCGGGAATGGATCAATTACCACAATATCTATAAAACATACTTACTGAACATCTCCAAAATATGCATGGATCTCTCTGTAGCATCAAGTTTACATGGCAACAAAATAACAGCAGACAAAGACTTGGAGAAATCATTAAGTCCCTGAAATCAGAAACATTACGGAGCCTAGTTTGCATGCTTGTGCTAGTCACCACAGAGATCACAAAAATACATGGCATACACCACTGGAAAGATGGCATGGCATACAACAAAACACATGTAGAGCTCATGCCCATAAGATGCACAGATTAAATGATACAAAAATGACAAATCTCCAAGTTCTGTTAAGAACCAGCAGATAACAGCAACTAGCCCTCTTGCAACAGAGATTTGGGCATCAAGATGGCCTCTAATGAACATGGTACAATTGAAAAAAATTTAGAGCATCACGAGACGAACAGTTTGACATATTACACGCGCGAAACGGAGCTATATGCAGAGAGTTATGCAATGATAAACATGGGTACATATCATCAAAATCAAAAGACTTGGGGAAATTTAGGGGGGTCGAGGGGAAAGTCAACCGTACGGGCGATCTAGATCGGATCGGGCCGGAGCAGTGGAGTCGAGCTCGCCGGCCGGCGACGGGGAAGGAGAGGAGGCGACGGGGCCCGGAGGAAGGAGAGGAGCGGGGCGGCGCCGGTGGCCGGAGGGAGGACGGCGACGCGGGCAGGCGGCGGCGATGGCCGGCGGCGGCGGGCGCGCGGGCCGGGGAGGTGGCGGCGCGACGAGGCGGTGACAGCGGCGGCGAGCACGGCGGGCGGCGCGCGCGCTGGAGGAGACGGCGCGGTCGGGCTCGGGGCAGGCGCCTCGGGCCGGGAGGGCCGCGGACGGGCCGGCGGGCCGCGGCGGCGGCGCGGGGACGGCTGCCATGTGGCGGCTCCTCACTGGTGCGGACGCGGCGGCGCGATATGTCCGGCGGGGTACGGACGCGTCCGGCGGCGCGGAGGGATGAGGTTAGGGTTTCATCTGCGGACGTTTTTCGGGAGGGTCACATATAAATAGGTAGAGGGAGCTAGGAGAGTCCAAATGAGGTGCGGTTTTTGCCCACACGATCGTGATCGAACGACCTAGAGCATGGAAGAGAGTTTGGTGGGTTTTGGGCTGGTTTTTGAGGGGGTTTTACTGCAACACACAAATGGACTTTGCGGATGCCCGGTTAACCGTTGGAGTACCAAACGACCTCCAAATGGAACGAAACTTGACCGGTGGTATATTAAGGCCACTTGACAAGCGTCGGTCCATTCCGAAAATGTTTGACACCCGCTCACGAAAGAAAACAAGAGGGCTGCGCCGGAGGAGATGGGTGCGCCGGATTGCAAAACGGACAACGGGGAAATGCTCGGATGCATGAGACGAACACGTATGCAAATGCAATGCACATGATGACATGATATGAAATGCAAGACATGAACAAAATACAAAACGAAAGACAAAACCCGACCATGAAGGGAATATCATAACACATAGCCGAAAATGGCAAGAGTCGGAGTTACAAATATGGCAAGTTACATGCGGGGTGTTACAACACTCCACCACTACGAGAGGATCTCGTCCCGAGATCTAGGACTGAAAGAACTCCGGATATACGGAACGGAGATGATCCTCGCGTTCCCAGGTGGCTTCCCGGTCGGAATGGTGCGACCACTTCACTTTCAGGAATTTGATTGACTTGTTGCGAGTCTTGCGCTCAGTTTCTTCAAGAATAGCAACGGGGTGCTCATGATAAGACAAATCTTTTTGGAGGTCAATCTCTTCGAAGTTGATAGTGCGCTCAGGAGTCTTGAAGCACTTGCGGAGCTGTGACACATGGAACACATCGTGCACGTTCGCGAAGTTGGAAGGAAGCTCAAGTTGATAGGCGAGGTCGCCTCTTTTGCCAATGATCTTGAAAGGACCCACGTTTCTAGGGGCAAGCTTCCCTTTGATACCGAAGCGACGAGTGCCTTTCATTGGAGAGACGCGGAGGTAGACATGGTCTCCGATCTCGAAAGCCAAATCACGGTGCTTACTATCATAGTAACTCTTCTGGCGCGATTGCGCGGCTTTGAGATTATCACGGATGACTTTACACATTTCTTCAACTTCTGTGATTAAGTCATTGCCAAGAAGTTGGCGTTCACCAGTCTCTGACCAATTGAGAGGAGTACGACACTTTCTGCCATAGAGAATCTCGAATGGGGCCTTGCCCGAACTCACTTGGAAGCTGTTGTTGTAGGAGAATTCAGCATATGGAAGACAATCTTCCCATTTCATGCCAAAGGAAATGACACAAGCCCTGAGCATATCTTCAAGAATTTGATTGACTCGCTCGACTTGGCCACTAGTTTGAGGATGGAAAGCTGTGCTGAAGCGAATGTTTGTGCCCATGGCCTTCTGGAAGGAGTCCCAGAACTTAGAGGTGAAGATGCTTCCACGATCTGAAGAAATCAATTGTGGAATGCCGTGCAAGGAGACAATTCTGGAGGTGTATAGCTCTGCCAACTAAGCTGCTGTGATAGATTCTTTGATTGGAAGGAAATGAGCCACTTTAGAAAGCTTGTCGATGACAACAAAGATAGCATCATTTCCACGCTTGGACTTTGGAAAACCAGTCACGAAGTCCATTTCGATATGATCAAACTTCCATTCTGGGATAGCAAGAGGTTGGAGGAGACCAGCTGGTCGTTGGGTTTCTGCTTTCACTCTTCGACAGACATCACATTCATTCACGAATTGAGCGATTTCTCGTTTCATTCGAGTCCACCAATACGACTGCTTGAGGTCATGATACATCTTCGTACTTTCAGGATGAATGGAAAGAAGAGAATTGTGCGCCTCGTTCATTATGACTTTCCTTAGATCACCTTTAGGAACCACAATCCAGTCCTCGAAGAATAAAGTGTCTGTCATCAATGCGATAGCACTTGTATTTGGAAAGACCCTTGTCGATACCACGTTTCACCTTCTTCACCATGGCATCAAGGAGTTGCGCCTCACGAATTTGATCTTCCAAAGTAGGAGAGACTATGAGGTTGGCAAGAAAGCCTTGAGGAACAACTTGGAGATTCAGCTTGCGGAAAGCTTCACAAAGATCCGGTTGGAAAGGCTTGAGAATTAAGCTGTTGCAATAAGCCTTCCTGCTTAAAGCATTTGCAATGACATTGGCCTTGCCTGGAGTATATTCAATACTCGGATTGTACTCTTGAATCATTTCGACCCATCGAGTCTGCCTGAGGTTGAGGTTGGGCTGAGTGAACATGTACTTGAGACTCTTGTGATCGGTGAAAATGTCCACTTGTCTTCCCAACAAGAGATGTCTCCACGTTATTAGTGCATGGACAACTGCCGCCAACTCAAGATCGTGAGTGGGGTAGTTCTTCTCGTTGGGCTTCAATTGACGAGAGGTATAGGCCACAACTTTCTTCTCTTGCATTAACACAGCACCGAGACCTTGGAGAGAGGCATCACAGAAAACTTCAAATGGCTTGGATTCGTTAGGAGGAGTCAAGACAGGAGCTGTGACTAGTTTCTCTTTGAGAGTGTTGAAAGCAACGTCACACTCAGGAGACCAGACATACTTCACATGCTTCTGGAGGAGGTTGGAAAGAGGCTTTGCAATCTTGGAGAAATTCTCAACGAATCTTCGGCAATAGCTTGCAAGACCAAGAAAACTGCGGAGCTGCTTGACATTCTGAGGAGGTTCCCAATTCACAATTGCTGACACCTTCTCGGGATTAACAGCGATGCCCTTGGCAGAGATGATGTGACCAAGGAAAAGAACTTCATCGAGCCAAAACTCACATTTAGAGAACTTCACATAGAATTGATACTCTCTGAGTTTGTCGAGCACCAATCGCAAATGTTTGGCATGATCCTTCTTATTCTTGGAGAAGACCAAGATATCATCGAGATACACCAGGACGAATTCATTGGTATAGGGGTTGAAGATGAAATTCATCATCCGAGAGAACACTGGAGGAGCATTGACAAGACCGAAAGACACGACAGTATATTCATAAGAACCAAAGCTTGTTCTGAATGCTGTCTTGGGAATATCTTCTTCACGAATGCGAATCTGATGATAACCCATACGAAGGTCAAGCTTGGAGAATACTTTAGCACCTTTGAGTTGCTCGAATAGCTCATTGATGTTGGGAAGTGGATACTTGTTCTTGATAGTCTTCTTGTTCAATGGACGGTAGTCGACACAAAGTCGGTCCGTGCCATCCTTCTTCTTGACAAAAAGAACACCACAACCCCATGGAGATGAACTCGGTCTGATCAAACCCAGAAGCTCTTGTTCATCGAGCTGTTTCTTCAATTCCTTCAGCTCATTGGGTCCAAGCTTGTATGGACGCTTGCAAACGGGTTCAGTGCCAGGCTCTAGTTCGATAACGAACTCAACTGGCCGATGAGGAGGCATACCCGGAAGCTCTTCTGGAAAGACATCTTGATACTCACAAACGACTGGAATTTGAGAGATGGCATTCAATTCGCCCTTCTCATTGAGAGAAAAAAACCGAATGGTTTCATCACGAGCGGCATAAATGATCACATCCTCAGAAGAGTGTGTCAATTGAATTTCCCTGGCAGCACAATCAAGTTGAGCTTTGTGCTTAGAAAGCCAGTCCACCCCGAGAATTAGATCAATATCCGAGTCACCAAGAACAATTGGAGAAGACAGAAATTTATAGTTTCCCATCTTGATGGAAACATCCGGGACACAATTATTAGATGTCATTTGCTTGCCCGGAGACATAACCTTCAACGGGATAGGAATCTTTTCCGTCACAAACTCATGCTTGGCAACAAAAGGTCTTGATATGAAAGAAAGCGATGCACCAGTATCAAATAAGACTTTTGCAGGAATATCATTAACTAAGAGATTACCCATTATCACATCATTAGATTCCTCCGCTTGAGCTGCATTCATCATGTTCACCTTTGCAGACTTTGGATTATGCTTGACCACTGCATTGCTGGAAGCTCTGACAGGAGGAGGAGGAGGCAGACGCCTTTGATTGAAGCACTTGTTAGCATAGTGACCATTCTGCTGACACTTGTTGCAAGTCACCTCTGAGAGTGGACGGTGATAAGGAGCATTCGACTTTGGAGCTTGATTCTGAGACTTGTTCTGATAGCCAGAGTTGGAAGAGTTGGAAGAACCATGGCCACCTTTGTTCTTCTGCTGATAAGGCTGACGAAACGGAGGAGGAGGCAACCAGAACTTCTGTTGCTTAGCTGCCACAAGTGAGGAAGAAGAAGAGTGAACTGCGTCTCTGACTCTCTTCTTAGAAGCCTCACACTTGAGCTGAGCAGCCTCTTGCTTCAGTGCCATATTATAGAATTGATCAAACTGAGTAGGCTCAACAAGAACGAGAGCTAACTGCAGATCCTCTCTAAGGCCACCTCTGAAGTGATAGATCATGCTCTTTTCATCAGGAACGTCTTGTTTAGCAAAGCGAGCAAGTTTCTAAAACTGGATGTTGAATTGATACACATACATGTTGCCTTGCTTGAGATTGCGGAACTCCTCACGCTTGCTCTCAACAACACTTTGTGGAATGTGGTGCGCTTTGAAATCCCGACAGAAGTCAGTCCAAGTGATCACACGACCTCCTCTAGAATCTTTGTATTGTTGATACCAATCAGCAGCTTGGTCCTTGAGCTGAAAAGAAGCGAACTTGACATAGTCCTCAGGCCTGACATTGCTACATTCAAAATGCTTGTTGATGTCCACGAGCCAATCATCGGCATCCGTGGCCTCGGCACAGTAGCTAAAAGACTTGGGCTGATTTGCGAGAAACTGGTTGAGTGTAGCGAAGTGAGGCTGATTGTTGCCTTGACCTTGATTGCCTTGCCCTTGGGTGCGTTCTTGCAAGAGTTGCAGAATCATCTGAGCATTGCCGTTGGTGGCTGCCATGATAGCTTGCCATGCCTCCGGAGGCGGAGGTGGTGGCGGAGGGTTCGCTTGACTCCCTTCATTGCGATCCGGATTCTGACGCGTTGGCGGAGCCATCCTGAAGAGGGTGACATCCGTTAGCATCTTGATAGACAAATAGATAAGTAGAATCAACGGATAGAAATTGCAACATATAGTCTTCACAATAGACATTCGAACGAGGATGAACGAATGAATTCCATAGTAAATCATCACACTTCCATAAGTTGAGAAGCCACTTGAAAAAGATATGGAATCAACATATGACTTCGGAGCAACTCGAATACCACAATTCAAAATAAACAAAGTATTGGCTTGCAGAATAAGCCGGAACAAACATATGATAGAGATTTCGTCGGAAGTTTTCGTGGTGGGGCCCACACGGGCTCAATCGTACAGCACCATCATGTACAAGGCTGTGCACATGACATACGAAGCGTCCCCGAGTTGGCATAGCCAAGGACTCTTTAAGACACTACGAGACCACTATAAAACCAACCGTGTACAGGCGGACCACTAGACGTCGAACCCCAATCTCATATCATGCGTCTGTCGGAAAGATATCCTAAGGCTACTTGAATTCCCACTTATAAACTCCCGAAACTTTCTGGTTATGCAATCTGGTGTTGGGGATACAGGGGACACAAAATATATCACCGAAACTAACAATCCCTAGATCCAGCTGTATCCATCCGTCAACACATAACCAAGAAACCTTCGGAAATCGTTTACCTCAACCTTTGAAAAGCATCCGTTATACGAGTTATGGCAATACTCCCGAACTCCCGCCCCAGTACTGGGTGGCATCGAGGTGATCTCACCAACAACTGCATAAAAGAGATTTCGATGTCGGCGAAACTCAGGTATTCCAGAACTGCAACGATAAAATTGTGACGACAACACCTCGGAGCTCAACTCCCCGGGACACTGCCACAACCCCTAAATGTCAGGAGGCACCAAGAACAATGTTCTCGTCACAAAACCATCGGAACGATTCCAAGATACCCGCGGAGAGAATAGTCAAAACTTCTACGTCAGGAGACCTCACCAGAGCGACGAAGGGACTGAGGAGTAAAAAGAATCCTACTCTCCGATATATATGATCCTAAGACTCAAAACATTTTTGTTCTAGACTCAACAACGCCAGCGATTCGATCAAGCAGGGGGCTCCTAAGTCGGGGATGGCTCTGATTACCAACTTGTAACGCCCACGATGCGGCTATATCTCCCACGTGTCGAGGCACGACTTAGAGGCATAACCGCATTGTGGTTTTGTCGCAAGAAGGGTCATCTTCACACAATCCCATGTAATGAACAAGAATGGGATAAAGAGTTGGCTTACAATCGCCACTTCACACAATACATAAATATAATTCATACATCATCCAAAATACACACATAGACCGTCTACGGTCAAGATCCAAATGAAAATAAGATAACCCCAAATGCTAGATCCCCGATCGTCCCAACTGGGCTCCACTACTGATCATCAGGAAAAGACACATAGTAACGACCACGCTCCTCATCGAACTCCCACTTGAGATCGATCCCATCATCTGCACTGGCGTCGTCGGCACCTGCAACTGTTTTGGTAGAATCTGTGAGTCACGAGGACTCAGCAATCTCACACCCGCGAGATCAAAACTATTTAAGCTTATAGGAAAGGATGGTGCAATGAGGTGGAGCTGCAGCGGCAATAAGCATATATGGTGGCTAACATACGCAAGAGAGAGCGAGGAGAGAAGCAATGGAATGGTCATCTTCTAGAAATGACCAAGAAGTGATCCTGAACTCCTACTTACGTCATTCGTAACTCAAACTATGTTCACTTCCCGGACTCCGCCGAGAAGAGACCATCACGGCTACACACGCAGTTGATGTATTTTAACTGGGTCAAGTGACAAGTTCTCTACAACCGGACATTAACAAATTCCCATCTGCCTCATAACCGCGGGCACGGCTTTCGAAAGATAATACCCTGCAGGGGTGTCCCAACTTAGCCCATCATAAGCTCTCATGGTCAACGAAGGATAAACCTTCTCCCGGAAAGACCCGATCAGTCTCGGAATCCCGGTTTACAAGACATTTCGACAATGGTAAAACAAGACCAGCAAAGCCGCCCGATGCGCCGACAAATCCCGATAGGAGCTGCACATATCTCGTTCTCAGGGCACACCGGATGAGACATCCTACGAGTAAAACCAGACCTCGAGTTTCCCAAGAGGGGGACCCCGCAGTCTACTCAGTTCGGACCAACACTCGAAGGAGCACTGGCCCGGGGGGGTTAAAATAAAGACGACCCTCGGGCTCGCGAAAACCCGGGGGAAAAGGCTTAGGCGGCAAATGGTAAAACCAAAGTCGGGCCTTGCTGGAGGAGTTTTATTCAAGGCGAACTGTCAAGGGGGTCCCATAAATCACCCAACCGCGTAAGGAACGCAAACTCAAGGAACATAATCCCGGTATGACGGTAACTAGGGCGGCAAGAGTGGAACAAAACATCAGGCATAAGGCCGAGCCTTCCACCCTTTACCAAATATATAGATGCATTAATTAAATAAGAGATATTGTGATATCCCAACATATCCATGTTCCGACATGGAACAAACTTCAACTTCACCTGCAACTAGCAACGCTATAAGAAGGGCTGAGCAAAAGCGGTAACTTAGCCAAACAACGGTTTGCTGGGGAAGGATGGTTAGAGGCTGACATGGCAATATGGGAGGCATGATATAGCAAGTGATAGGTAGCGCGGCATGGCAATAGAGCGAACAACTAATAAAGCAAAGATAGAAGTGATTTCGAGGGGTGGTCATCTTCCCTGCAAGGTTCTCAGAGTTGTCGAAAGCTTGATCCTCGTAAGCGTACTTGTCGGGCATATACCCCGCGGTATGACCCGGCCGGAAGTATGACCCGGCCGGACTTGGCGCTTCACCGTGACCCGCCGCAGGACTGGCGACTCACGGGTCTGGCGGCTCACTGTCAGATGACTCACGAGCCTGACGACTCACGGATGACCCCGATGGCGGGTCAGATAGAAGACAAGGCACAAGGCCCAGAAGGCCGGCTCACGTTTATGATGGGCCGGCTTAAGAAGAAAGGGATGACGAATATTTCCTTTACGAGGAAGCAAGACCCGGACTTGTAATTAACTTGTAAGAGAAGATAGACTAGTCCTAGTCCTACTAGGACTCCACATGTAACCCGCCCCTCTAACTTATATAAGGAGGGGCAGGGCTCCCCAAAGAGAGAAGGACAAGCAACAAGAAACAATCTCTAGAGCTAGACGCAAAGAGCCGGCTTACCGGCGACTCTCTCATGAGCATAATGAGACCTAGCCTCAAACAGCACGTAGGGTTGTTACCGGATGATGTTTCCCGGGGCCCGAAGCTGTCTAAACCCTTGTCTTGTGCGTTGATCCGCCCTGCGTCTCTCATCCCAATCAACCCCTCTCAAGCTACTACAAAGATGCGTTGGCCTCACGACTAAGTCCTTACACCTAGGACATCTGACGTGTTAATTCCACGACAGTTGGCGCCAACCGTGGGGCTGCGCACGGTGGTGTTGAGTTCTTGAAGGGATTTTCTTCAGGGATTGAGAAAATTCACAATATTTTGGATGAGGAAGAGCTGGTCAGAGAGGATCTACATCAGCGTCGAGTTTATCAAGTTCAGATTTACAATCGATGAGATTTAAAGGTTCAGGAAGAATTAGGGTTGCGATCAACTCCGCTCGGCCGTTATCTTGCAAGTCGCCAAGGCTGAAAGTTTCCCGTCGACGTCAACAACAATCTAGTGGAGGGCTCAAAACTTGCACCTCAGCCGCCCAGAGCAAAGGAAAATCAATCCTTACCGAGTCATGATGGAGGCCCCAGCCCATGTATGTTTCGGAGATCAAAAGTCAAATATTGCTAGTCTACAACCCGGAAAAGAGGCCCACGACTCGTGGTTAGTTTGGATTTTGCCTTTTCCGTACGAGTCATCATCGTGTCTCGTCTCCGGTCCAAGTGGCGGTCACGCCTCGTCTCCTGTCTGAGTCGCCATCACCGACCTATTTCCATTGCCGACGAGCCGTTTCAACAGCACTGGCCTTGACGAGCAGCCTGCTCCACTACAGTCCGCCTTGAGCCGCCTGCCTAAACCGGCTGTTTCTGCGGTCTTCCTACGCTGGCGCGCCGCCTCCGAGTCGCCGTGGTTCAAGCCGCCGAATTGCACTGGCCTCGCTTCCACTCGTCACCTACGCGTGCACGATGCAGCCCTGGCTCGCTTCCGTTATGCTCCACCCGCGCGCGGATGCCCCCGAGCCGGCTCCACCGATGCTACGCTGCTCCGCGGTCGCGCGCACGACCCTGTTCGACCATCCTCCGGCTGTTCCACAGCCCGCCGGCCGGTCCGTAATAAGTAACAGTCATATACGTCCAACATCACCGTATGCAATCAATCAACATGGGAGCAATCACGTGTCGAGCGCGGCGGCGGTTTGTGGCCTTGTGAAGTTTCCTGATCGACCTAGCGCATGCACATGGATCACGGGTCCAAGAACTGATTGAGACAAAAAACAAAATCTGATTCCCTGGTTTCTACGCATGAAGAAACATCAAACTAGTTCAAAGGCTGTACACGCATAAACCTCGAGGAAGGATTAAGTATAAAGAGCAGCCCCCAACATTGATTTGGATTCAGAAGAATTGTCTACGGGGACACGGATCAGGGATGGTCAAACTAAATGAGCACAGGGACAAGGGGATCGACTCAGACTATGCATCCCGTTTGTGCGGAGCCGCCGCGCCGTTCCAGCCGCTCACCTTCTGAGTCGCCACGCCGTGACCCGCCTCGCTCCATCGTTGCTCTGAACCGCTGGAGCCACCCCCGCGCCACGTTCCCCCGTGATGTCGCCTTCACCTCGCCGGAGACGGCACCACTGCACCTCGTCGGCATCACTTTCGAGCCGCCGCTGCCTGGCCACAACCACGCTTCAAGCCAGCTCCGCCTTGACTCGCTGGGGTGCGCGTGTCTACTGGTACCACTTCACCGTCACACCTCCACCTCGCGGGACTCCTTATCTCCAAGTAGGGCCGGCTTGTGCCCACTGCGCCTAGCGCCGTCGATGATGCCAATCTCCGTCGAGCCGGCCCTGAGCCACTGCCGTTTTCCGCCTTGCCGGGGACACCTTGGGCCGCCCCGCTTCTGTCTAAACCGCTTCAAGCTGGCTTATCAGGTGCTGTTTTTTCCTTTATTTTTTTCATCACATACATTATTTTGTCCTGCAAAATTTTTTATGCAGGATAATTATCCATGACTGCGGTATAGTTATGCCGCGGATATGGAGCGCGCGCTAGCATAATTTTACACTGGCATTCTTCCGTGCCATGTTGCTCGATGGACACACGTGCAAGTCGCCGCCCCCGCTGTTCGGTTTACATCCGTCTGCGCCTCGCGGCCGACTCGCGCGTCTGCGCCGGTTTACAAACGCTACGACCGATTCACCCGTCCGACCCCGTGGCCGACTCCCCCGTCCATGCCGGTTTACAAATGCCACGGCCGACTCGTCAGTTGTTCGGGCTAATCAGACGGCTGGTTCATGCGTCCGCACCGGTTTATAACGCGGAGGACAACTTGCTCGTCCGCACCGGTTTACGACGTCGCGGCCGACTCATTTATCTGTTCCCATGGCCGACTCGGCCATGGTTGATTTCAACTTCACCTAGTGATCATCAACTTCATGGCGGATTATTTCCGGCCTGACACATCAGGTGATATCCATCTAAAATATATTTTATCAGCACATATTATTTTTTATCAAAGAGCAGTTTATCTTTGTCTTGGTCTGCAGTAGTGTTGATGCAGGACAATTGTTCACTACGTCAAAACGATGTGGTTAACTCGCTCATCCGCGCCGGCTTACAACGCCACGGCCGGATCATCTGTTTGAGCTGCCTCTAACGCGGCGGTTGTCTTTTCCATCCGTCTCTCGCGGCCTGGTCTACATCAACACACCGGGCCGCACCCGTCTGCATGAGCTGTTTATTGAGTATGAGCAAGTCACAGCTTGGGTAGCCCGGTTTTCTTTCAACAAAATGGAAGCAAATTATCATATACTGTCAACCCGCCGTCTGCACCTAGATGGCTCAATGGACATGCGCACAAGTCGCCATCACTACAGTTTGGTTAAACTTCAAACAGCCAGTTGAAAGGAACCATTGGCCGAGTTGCTGACACGGCTCATACGGGATCATTTATAACCCGCCGCAGTCACCTCAACCTTCTGTGGATACACATCGTGTTATCAACACCAATGATATACAAGTTATGCCGGTTTATATCACGGTTAAATATGGAGAATCTCAAGCCAACTCCTCGAGTCATCTTGAGACTCGGGGGCTACAGTGACATGACTCGGGAACCCCGGGTCATTGGAGGGAATGATAACCCGGTTCCGAAGGCTGCTACCATATTGATGAAACTTTAAAAGCCGTCAGAAAATTGCCGGTTCAAATAAAGATTCCGGTTTAAAATCCGGTTCAAGAGATATCTTTCTCCCGCAAAGTTTTGAAGCTCTCAAATCCGGTTCAAACGTCCGGCTCAAGGTACCCTGCTTTAATGACCATTGGGAGCTGATCGTATTTGAATTTATCTTAACCCTTTTGGTGTGACCCGGATCGTATTCGAATCAGAGTCGTTAAATATTCTCATGATCACTAGGGGGCTTCCTGTTCAAACATAGGTCGTATTCGAACCAAAGAGAACATAGTTGTTGATACCCTTTTGATCGGCACACTGCCGAGCTCACTGGGGAGTTTCTTGGTCATATTTGAACCATAGCTCAACCCCCTTTGGGAACCGACGTGGATCGTATTCGAATCAGCGTCGTTAAACAACTCTCAAGGTCATTTGGGGGCTTCTTGTTCAAACATAGGTCGTATTCGAACCAAAGAGAACATAGCTGTCGGTACCCTCTTGATCGGCAACGCCAAAGCCACTGGGGGCTATATGATCGTATTCGAATCTTAGCTTAACCCCTGTGGGACGGTTTTCTAATCGTATTCGAATCAGAAGCCTCAAAATTTTTGAAGTCTCTTTTTGCAAACAATTTTTGGATTTTATTTGAAGCTTTTTGCTCATATCTGAAGCATATATATATGTGGTTTCTATTTAAACCCGGCTTGATTTTCGATGATAAGTCGCCGGCTTATGACAAATCATCATCTATGTGGAAGCATTGGCTTCTAAGGATTGGGTTATCACACTTATTACACAGGTATCATAAGCCGGCAGTACAATTTAATATCACAGGTATGATATTGTTTATACATGATTATGTTTAAACTGGCCCTGGCTATGGACTTTAAGCCGCCGGTATGTTTTGAATTGCGCCATTGGAATCATGCGCGTATCAAAGATTGGGTTATCAACCTTATTGTGCAGATCAGTGTTCATACGTAAGATATTATGACCCGCCCTGCGGTAAACCGCCAAGGGTTCTTGTGATCTACTTGTGTGCAGGATAAGACTACATTTGGGTAGTTACCCGCACGGGCTTTTGACATTAAGTCGCCAGGGCGTATGTTGTTTAAACTCTGGGCAGGATTTACAGGGCTATGACTTACATAAATAATTAAGTTCAAGCCCATCATCAAAGATTGAAATTGGTGTCTCAAAAGGGTTATCAATTCTTGATTTTCTCAAAGGCTATAAGCCGCCGGGTTATAAAAATTCCGGTTGACAATGGAGGCGTATTAAATCGCCATCGGCAAAGAGCCGCCGGGTATTTAATCTCCGGATTGACTTATCAACAGATGAGGTATTCAAAGTCGCTTTGGCGCAATGGCTATTATTTTATCAATGGATATGATTTATTCTACAATGGAAAGAATAGTCCCGAGTCGCTGCAGGCTTACAACCCGGCACTTGGGGGCTACATTATTCAATTTGAGATTACATCAAATATGCAAGTCCCATGTCACTGCCAGCATGCACCATGGCACTTGGGGGCTAATGCAAAGTCATTTTTTGCTCACTTCATTGAAGACCCGAATCATCACATCGTAATGAGCCGGCCCTTGGGGGCTACCAACTGCTCCTGGCAACAATTCAAGACAATTCTAGGATGACCCGGCTACACTACTATGACTATAGCCGACTCATGGGGGCTACACAACTGGATTTTATTTAAAGCCATGGTGATAAGTCCCGGCTTATTCATGCTGATTAAACCGGCCCTTGGGGGCTACAGGTAATATGGATATAAGGGAGAAATATCTTCAAATTCTCAGTTTTGAGTAAATCAGATTGACCTGGTGTCTGCAAAAATCATAAACCGGCGTCGGCGACAATTATGACTTGGCATCATCTATTTATAACCCGGCAATTTTGGTACTCATAAACCGGCAAGTTTTATATCTTTAAGCCGGATGAATATAAGTTGAATATTTAAAGACCA
Source organism: Triticum aestivum (assembly GCF_018294505.1). Lineage (NCBI taxonomy): Eukaryota > Viridiplantae > Streptophyta > Magnoliopsida > Poales > Poaceae > Triticum > Triticum aestivum. The sequence continues at coordinate 111,144,640 of NC_057799.1, read as the reverse complement.
ATATTTTTATCAAGTCAGAGCATTGAAAGCCGACTCAAGTGGATTATCTCTTACAATATTTCTCAACAAGAGACCAATGTCAGCAAGTTGACTCTGAAGCTGGCCTGTTGACCCGGATTTTTCAAAGGAAGTATCTGGATTTTTTGCATTGGCAAATTTGAACATATCTGCTAAAGAGATTTGCTATGAGATTATGGATACATATCAAGAAGGAAGATGACAAGGAAATAAGGATGATCATGTGTCGGCTTACAAAGAATATTTAACCCGGAACACAACCTATCAAATTTGTTCTTGTGTTTATATTGCAGATTAGTTTAACATGGATAAATCCAAATTAAACTGGGGGCTAATGTCGGGGATATACCCCGCGGTATGACCCGGCCGGAAGTATGACCCAGCCGGACTTGGCGCTTCACCATGACCCGCCGGAGGACTGGCGACTCACGGGTCTGGCGGCTCACTGTCAGATGACTCACGAGCCTGACGACTCACGGATGACCCCGATGGCGGGTCAGATAGAAGACAAGGCCCAAGGCCCAGAAGGCCGGCTCACGTTTATGATGGGCCGGCTTAAGAAGAAAGGGGTGACGAATATTTCCTTTACGAGGAAGCAAGACCCGGACTTGTAATTAACTTGTAAGAGAAGATAGACTAGTCCTAATCCTACTAGGACTCCACATGTAACCCGCCCCTCTAACTTATATAAGGAGGGGCAGGGCTCCCCAAAGAGAGAAGGACAAGCAACAAGAAACAATCTCTAGAGCTAGACGCAAAGAGCCGGCTTACCGGCGACTCTCTCATGAGCATAATGAGACCTAGCCTCAAACAGCACATAGGGTTGTTACCGGATGATGTTTCCCGGGGCCCGAAGCTGTCTAAACCCTTGTCTTGTGCGTTGATCCGCCCTGCGTCTCTCATCCCAATCAACCCCTCTCAAGCTACTACAAAGATGCGTTGGCCTCACGACTAAGTCCTTACACCTAGGACATCTGACGTGTTAATTCCACGACAGTACTCAACAGGTTCCTCGTTCACGAACTCGTCTCCCGGCTCTACCCAAGACAAGAACACAAACAAACGGAACCACAATCAATCACGAGAAATGCACGAGCAACATGATGCAAAACATGTATGATATGCGAGATATGATATGCGATGCATATGCGTGATCTGAAAGGAAAATAATGAACAAGGCAGTAACTTGGCAAACCAAGCATTCCACTGGAAAGATGAGGTGATTTCGGTCGAAATCGATATAAAGATCACCGGAAACGGATGTACGGTTTGCAAATGGCAAGCAAAACAAGAATGACATGAATCTGTGATTAACAGCATGATAGCACTTAGAATGCAACAAGTAACAATGCTACAGCACTCCAACATAGCAACAAAGCATATGGTAGTAATCTACAGGAGATGCTTGCCAAAAGATGAACACTGAGCTACGGCTAGATCACAACATATCAAGCTCAAACAAGCATGGCAAAAGTGCAAAAGATAACAGGATCACAGACTTGGTGAAATTACTGGACATGGCAGAAAACAGCATCAGGTAGCAATGTTCAGAGCACGAAATCAACATGCTACAAGAACTTAACATAGCAAAACAAGGCATGGCAGTGTTCTACTAAATGCATATGACAAAAGTCCCTTACTGATCATAAGCCAAAAAGGGCCAGAAGATATGATGGCAAGCATGTAAACATAGCAAGTTTCGTTATCAGGTTTCAGACTTTGCAGAAAACAGAGCATGGCAGAAACAATAATATGAGGGCAGCTTTGTGAGCTTGATGCACTCACCACAAAGCAATGCATGACAAAACAAGCATACCTACAGCAAGATGGCATATTTATGAAGCTATCCGTGGCAAGAACAAAAGCATAGCATGCATGGAACAACTACAACAAGCTTGGCAAAATTGCATATCATGTTAAGAATCTGCCAGAAATATTTTATAGCGAAAGTAGAGCAAGATTGAGTCATGCTATGGCACTCCATAATTGCAAACAACGCAGGAATGCATCAATTACCATAATATCTACAAAACATACTTACTGAACATCTCCAAAATATGCATGGATCTCTCTGTAGCATCAAGTTTACATGGCAACAAAATAACAGCAGACAAAGACTTGGAGAAATCATTAAGTCCCTGAAATCAGAAACATTACGGAGCCTAGTTTGCATGCTTGTGCTAGTCACCACAGAGATCACAAAAATACATGGCATACACCACTGGAAAGATGGCATGGCATACAACAAAACACATGTAGAGCTCATGCCCATAAGATGCACAGATTAAATGATACAAAAATGACAAATCTCCAAGTTCTGTTAAGAACCAGCAGATAACAGCAACTAGCCCTCTTGCAACAGAGATTTGGGCATCAAGATGGCCTCTAATGAACATGGTACAATTGAAAAAAAATTAGAGCATCACGAGACGAACAATTTGACATATTACACGCGCGAAACGGAGCTATATGCAGAGAGTTATGCAATGATAAACATGGGTACATATCATCAAAATCAAAAGACTTGGGGAAATTTAGGGGGGTCGAGGGGAAAGTCAACCGTACGGGCGATCTAGATCGGATCGGGCCGGAGCAGTGGAGTCGAGCTCGCCGGCCGGCGACGGGGAAGGAGAGGAGGCGACGGGGCCCGGAGGAAGGAGAGGAGCGGGGCGGCGCCGGTGGCCGGAGGGAGGACGGCGACGCGGGCAGGCGGCGGCGATGGCCGGCGGCGGCGGGCGCGCGGGCCGGGGAGGCGGCGGCGCGACGAGGCGGTGACGGCGGCGGCGAGCACGGCGGCCGGCGGGCGGCGCGCGCGCTGGAGGAGACGGCGCGGTCGGGCTCGGGGCAGGCGCCTCGGGCCGGGAGGGCCGCGGACGGGCCGGCGGGCCGCGGCGGCGGCGCAGGGACGGCTGCCACGTGGCGGCTCCTCACTGGTGCGGACGCGGCGGCGCGATATGTCCGGCGGGGTACGGACGCGTCCGGCGGCGCGGAGGGATGAGGTTAGGGTTTCATCTGCGGACGTTTTTTGGGAGGGTCACATATAAATAGGTAGAGGGAGCTAGGAGAGTCCAAATGAGGTGCGGTTTTCGCCCACACGATCATGATCGAACGACCTAGAGCATGGAAGAGAGTTTGGTGGGTTTTGGGCTGGTTTTGGGCTGGTTTTTGAGGGGGTTTTACTGCAACACACAAATGGACTTTGCGGATGCCCGGTTAACCGTTGGAGTACCAAACGACCTCCAAATGGAACGAAACTTGACCGGTGGTATACTAAGGCCACTTGACAAGCGTCGGTCCATTCCGAGAATGTTTGACACCCGCTCACGAAAGAAAACAAGAGGGGTGCGCCGGAGGAGATGGGAGCGCCGGATTGCAAAACGGACAACGGAGAAAATGCTCGGATGCATGAGACGAACACGTATGCAAATGCAATGCACATGATGACATGATATGAAATGCAAGACATGAACAAAATACAAAACGAAAGACAAAACCCGACCATGAAGGGAATATCATAATACATAGCCGAAAATGGTAAGAGTCGGAGTTACAAATATGGCAAGTTACATGCGGGGTGTTACACAACCACACCGCTTTGCATGTGGGCCAAACATATATATGTTGAATACCCAAAATGCACAACTTTGATGTGCCACATGCCTCAAAAACCGTAAACCTTGCACCCACACAGAGCGAGGTTCGTCATATGTACTACATATGATGGTCCCCTTCCCCCCTCTTCACCGCATACTATATGCTCCTGCCATAATATATGTACTACCCAAAAGAATCCTCATCGATGGTGAAATTAATTAACCTCTCCCGATGTAGGTCCAAGTGATGCATGCATGCATCGACGATGGCCTCGTGGGCCCACAGATGGAAGCGTCACACGTGAGTGTCCTAGCTAGGATATGCATGTGGCCCAAAAAGGTGTTGTGTAGCAGTCTTCAAGGTCAAAAAAGGTGTTGTGTGATGTTTGAATAGCAAATTTCACAATTTTGATGTGGCACGTGCCTCGGAAACCAAAAAGTCCCGACACTGAGCGAGGTGTACTTGTTCACGGACGCGTACGTATAGTATATATGCTAGTCCCCTCCCACCTCTTCGACGCGTACTATATACCACCATAACACAAACAAAAAAGATTCTACCTTGCCAGTCAAATTAACCTCATTGCCGGTTGTTCGTCAAAGTGATGGGCAACGACCTCGCGGGCCCACAGAAAGAGTCACACACGAGTATCGAGTGTCGTGTAGGACAACCATCGACTGCATGTGGCCAAAACATGTATGTATGAAAGGGTTGTGTAATGCTTTAAATAACGATTTCATGACTCTGATGTGGCACCGGCCTGCCTAACAAAACGGCCAACCCACATGGTGGCTCACAACTCGTAGTGTACTACGAGCGACCCGCCACCCCCAGACGCACACACCCACACACATACCGCGAATCCACCGCAACTACGATGCATGTTAAATTAATTATCCCGCGGTGAACATATATGTTACCAAAGGAGGGACGTTTTAATTTCAAAAAAATCACAGAGATCATTAAGACGTTGTAGTACATTATTTGATTGATTTTCTACGGGTATAATGTGCAAAAATCAAATTTGAGCTACATGCACACGTGACAGTGCACCTAAATGGATTGCAAAAACACATGTGTCTCACTGGGTGCATGTTTAATCCCCGTGCATCAAATTTCGAACATTGAGAATCTTTATTTTTACATTCTAGTACGTCCAAAACTTATTTGAAGTTCATGAAACTTATCGTGTTGTCATATGAACACCAATACAAAGTGGCATTGTACTTTTTTGTCAAATTTGAGACCAGTTTTGATGTAATCTTTATCTAATTACAGACGGGAGATTATTAATAATTGGGAACCAATATCCCAAACGGATTATTTATTCGAACCGTGAGCGTTAGACCAAGAATGGATACGTGCCATGCTTCGGTTAAGCAATAAAGCAGCAGCATTAAGCATCCAAATAGAAAAACAATATACGTGTCACCGCGCGACCCGGGTGCCGTGCGAGCAGGTGTGAGTTGACGGGACGCATGCGAGCAGTCCGCTGTGCAGGCAGACGGGGAGGCGTGCGTGCAGGTGTGTGAATTGACGGAGGCGTGCTTGCTGCGCAGTGTCATCGGGAGGCGTGCGAGTAGCTATGTGAAACTTTGGTAGGCATGCCAGCAGTCCGGTGCGCAGGCTCACCGGGAGGCGAGCCATCGGTTTGACCGCCGCCCGCTGATGACCCACAAGTATAGGGGATCAATTGTAGCTCTTTTCGATAAGTAAGAGTGTCGAACCCAACGAGGAGCAGAAGGAAATGACAAGTAGTTTTCAGTAAGGTAATGTCTGCAAGTGCTGAAATTGTAAGTAGCGAGTAGTTTGATAGCAAGATAATTTGTAACAAGCAAGTAACGATAGTAGTAACAAAAGTGCAGCAAGATAGCCCAATCCTTTTGAGGCAAAGGACAGGCCAAACTGTTCTCCTATAATAAGCAAGGCATTCTTGAGGGTACACGGGAATCTCATCTAGTCACTTTCATCATGTTGGTTCGATTTGTATTTGCTACTTTGATAATTTGATATGTGGGTGGACCGGTGCTTAGGTGCTGTTCTTACTTGAACAAACCTCCTACTTATGATTAACCCTCCCGCAAGCATCCGCAACTATGAGAAAAGTATTAACAATAAATTTTAACCATAGCATTAAACTTTAGGATCCAATCGGTCCCTTACGGAATAGCGCATTAACTGGGGTTTAAGTTTCTGTCACTCTCGCAACCCACCATCTATTTACTACTTCACAATGCATTTCCTTAGGCCCAAATATGGTGAAGTGTCATGTAGTCGACGTTCACATGACACCACTAAGGAAATCACAACATACATACTATCAAAATATCGAACACATATCAAGTTCACATGATTACTTGCAACATGATTTCTCCCGTGACCTCAAGAACAAAAGTAACTACTCACAAATAATGAACATGCTCATGATTAGAGGAGTATTAAATAGCATCATGGATCTGAACATATAGTCTTCCACCAAATAAACCATATAGCAATCAACTACAAGATGTAATCAACACTACTAGTCACCCCCTAGCACCAATCTATAGTTAAGGTAACAAGATTGAATACAAGAGATGAACTAGGGTTTGAGATGAGATGGTGCTGTTGAAGATGTTGATGGAGATTGCCCTCCCCAAGATGGGAGAGTTGTTGGTGATGATGGTGACGTTGATTTCCCCCTCCGGGAGGGACGTTCCCCCGGCAGAATCGCTCTGCTGGAGGGCAAAAGTGCTCCTGCCCAAGTTCTGCCTCCAGACGGTGGTGCTCTGCCCCGAAAGTCTTCTCCTAATTTTTCTAGGTCAAAATGACTTATATACTAGAAGATGGGCACCGAAGGTGGGCCGAGGAGGCCACAACCCACCAGGGCGCGCCAGGGGGGCCTGTCGCGCCCAGGTGGGTTGTGCCCACCTGGTGGCCCCCCTCTGGTAGTTATTGGCTCCAATATTTCTTCAATATTCCATAAAAATTCTCCGTAAAGTTTCAGCTCATTTGGAGTTGTGCAGAATAGGTGGCCTGACGTAGCTTTTTCAGGTCCAGATTTCCAGCTGCCGGAATTCTCCCTCTTGGTGTGTACCTTTCAAATTATGAGAGAAAAGGCATTAGAATTACTCCAAAAAGCATTATTATGGGTAAAAACATTATAAATAACAGTAAGAAAACATGATGCACTATGGACGTATCAACTCCCCCAAGCTTAGACCTCGCTTGTCCTCAAGCGAAAACAGAAATCGAAAAACATGTCCACATGCTTTGAGAGAGAGGTGTCGATAAAAACAAAATACGGACATAGAAGCATCATGTTGATTATTATACAAGCAACAAATTTAAACATAATACTTTTATCATAGAACTTTTATCATACAGTTCTCATGAATAAGTAACAGTTCATCACATAATCGAAGTATAAAGCAAAAACTCTATTAGAAACCAACAAACTATGTTCTCAGTCAACTTTGCAACTACAATTCATCATCTTTTCAGGAAGGGTCACGTGTCGGAGCCTTTAGGCAAGTCCACATACTCAACCATCATATAGTCTTCTATGATTGCTAACACTCACCTTGTACACATGAGCAAAATGTTTCAACCGAACACATAGAAAGATAGGGGCTTATAGTTTCGCCTCCCAACATACTCACCTCAAGGGTGATGTCAACAATAATAATTTATGCTATCTATATTCAACTGGACATATGTGCCTAGATCTTTCCTCACCACATGATGCTTGCCAAAGGAGAAAAAAATTAAAAACGAATAGAAGGAAAACTTTGACTCTTTGCATAAAAGTAAATACATAAAAGTAAAGGATAGGCCCTTCGCATAGGGAAGCAGAGGTTGCCATACGCTTATTTGTTTGTATGCTCAATCCCTTAGTGCAAGAGAATGTCACGTTACATTGCCCCTTAATATGACAACCTTTATTATGCAGTCTATCACTTTTATTCTTTGTCATCCAAGTTCGTGCAACGCTCAATTTTCTCTTACACTAAACAATCTCACACATTTAAAAGCAATTTTTATTGCCTTTTTGCACCGATGACAACTTACTTGAGGGATCTTTCTCAACCCCTAGGTAGGTATGGTGGACACTTGAAAAAGATTTGGGTTTAAGGGTTTTTGGATGCACAAGTAGTATCTCTACTTAGTGCGGAGTTTTTGGCTAGCAAAGATAGGGGCAAGCACCACATGTTAAAGGATCTATGACAGTATGACTTCTGTGTGAATATAAACAAACATAAATCATTACGTTGTCTTCCTTGTCCAATGTCAACAATTTTGACATATAATATTTTGACGAGGGCTCACAATCACAAAAGATTTTTAGGATAGTATATTTACATGTGAATCTTCCCTTCCTTATTAATTATTGCATGAGTTGCATCATTGACTAATGCTATGTTTGTCAATCTCTAATAGATGATCTTATTGCTTTATTTCCTTTCCTTTATTTGCTTTCTTTTTATTTTATTTTCTTTATTTGCAACATGAAAGTAAAGAAAGTAAAAACTCAAACTAACTTTATTATATAACGTGCACACGATTACAATGATGGATTGCTAAGCAAACTCACAAATAAAGGATCGAACTAAACTTTATTTCATCTAAAGCAAAAGGATCGAACTAAGATAAGTAAAAGCAAAAAGATAGTGGGATGATACGATACCGGGGCACATCCCCCAAGCTTGGCGGAAGCCAAGGGGAGTGCCCATACCCGATACTCAGTTCTCCTTTGGTGGTGAAGAAGTTGGTGGCGGTGAAGAGGAAGAGGTCTTGTCCTCGGATTTCCATGGCAGTGGTCCACCATCATAAGAGGAAGAGTGAGTCTCACGGGTCCTGCAACTAGCAGCCAAACTCATACCTTTAAACCTTGCCTCATATTCAAAGACTTGGTTCTGCAGGTCATAGATCTGGCTTTGGAGAAAGTTGATTTGCTCGTTGAAGGTGAATACGATGTCCTTCATGGGCTTGCCATCCACCTTGAGATCACGGGAGAGGTTCGTGATCATTAGGTGATTGGCATGGAGTCCACGCTCTACCATCCCTTTGCACCGGAAGACATCTTGCTCCACAGCTTCAAGCCTAGCCTCCACGGTTCCCGTCCCCTTGGGATAGGGCACATCGTGAAGGTGAAGCACCCCCTCATGCATCTCAATGACCTGAGGGTGCTGCACCACCTCTCGCAGATATGGGTTGATGACGTTCTTGAAGAACTAGTCCTTGGAGGAGCTTGAAGCAGCCATGGTAGATGGGATCTGACAGAAAATGACAAGGGAAAAAGTGAACAGAGGATTTCTACGTGAACCAGTGGTTAACAGGTTCGGGAAGTATATATAGATTTTTTTATCTTGGGGGACAAGTACATGGAAGAAAAACGGAGTCCGGAAGGTGTCCCAGGTGGGCACAACCCACCTGGGCGCGCCAGGCATGCCTGGCGCGCCCTGGTGTCTTGTGCCCGCCAGGGGACGCTTCCTGGAAGTTTCTTTCTTTCCAAAATTTTAAAATATTCCAAAACTGACAAAAAATATTTTTGCGGATTTTTCGGAGTCCGTTTACTTACCGTATCACGTACCTCCTTATTTTGACGATTCTCTAGTGTTCCGAAAGGACTCTTTTATGTGTTCTTCCGGTGTCAAAGTTTGGACAATATTGCTTTCAACATTAATAGGCATACCTGAGATATAATGCTTTATTTGTTGCCCATTGACAACCTTCAGGTTAGTTCCTTTGGAGTTATTTATTTTGATGGCTCCAGGCGGGTAAACCTCCTCGATGACATATGGGCCTTCCCATTTTGAGAGGAGTTTTCCTGCAAAGAATCTGAAACAAGAGTTGTACAAAAGAACATATTCTCTAACTTTAAACTCACGCTTTTGGATCCTTTTGTCATGCCATCTTTTAACCTTTTCTTTGAATAATTTTGCATTTTCATAAGCTTGGGTTCTCCATTCATCTAATGAGCTTATATCAAATAACCTCTCTTCACCAGCAAGTTTGAAATCATAGTTGAGTTCTTTAAATGCCCAGTATGCTTTATGTTCTCACTCAAGAGGCAAATGACAAGCTTTTCCATAAACCATTTTATAAGGAGACATACCCATAGGATTTTTATATGTTGTTCTATAAGCCCAAAGTGCGTCATCTAATTTCCTAGACCAATTCTTCCTGGACCTATTAACAGTCTTTTGCAAAATTAATTTTATTTCTCTATTGCTAAGCTCAACTTGACCACTAGACTGGGGATGATAGGGTGATGCAATTCTATGGTTAACATCATACTTAGCAAGCATTTTACGGAAAGCACCATGAATAAAGTGTGAACCACCATCAGTCATAAAATATCTAGGGACTCCAAACCTTGGGAAAATAACTTCCTTAAGCATTTTAATAGAGGTATTGTGATCAACACTACTAGTTGGAATAGCTTCTACCCATTTAGTAACATAATCAACAGCAACCAAAATATGTGTATACCCATTAGAGAAAGGAAAAGGTCCCATGTAATCAAATCCCCAAACATCAAATGGTTCAACAGCAAGTGAATAATTCATAGGCATTTCTTGACGCTTACCGATATTACCCATTCTTTGGCATTCATCACAAGATGAGACATATTTACGGGCATCCTTGAAGAGAGTAGGCCAATAAAATCCAGATTGCAATACCTTGTGAGCAGTTCTATCTCCAGCATGATGCCTTCCATAGGCCTCGGAGTGACATTTCCGTAGGATTTGTCCCTGTTCATGCTCAGGTGCACAACGTCTAATAATACCATCTACTCCTTCTTTGTAAAGATGTGGGTCATCCCAAAAGTAATGTCTTAAATCATAGAAGAATTTTTTCTTTTGTTGGTATGTAAAGTTAGGTGGTCAATATTTAACAATGTAATTAGCATAGTCAGCATACCAAGGAGTACTATTAGCAACATTTATTGCAGCTAACTGCTCATCAGGAAAACTATCATCAATAGAAAGTGGGTCATCAAGCACATTTTCAAGCCTAGACAAGTTATCAGCTACGAGGTTCTCAGCTCCTTTTCTATCAATAATATGCAAATCAAATTCCTGTAACAAGAGAACCCAACGAATAAGTCTAGGTTTAGCATCTTTGTTTTCCATAAGATATTTAATAGCAGCATGGTCTGTGTGAACAGTTACTTTAGAATCAACAATTAAGGTCTGAACTTATCACAAGCAAAAACCACTGCTAAGAATTATTTTTCAGCAGTAGCATAATTTGTTTGAGCACTGTCTAGAGTTTTACTAGCATAATGAATAACATTTAATTTCTTATCAACTCTTTGTCCTAGAACAACACCAACAGCATAATCACTAGCATCACACATAATTTCAAAAGGCAAGTTCCAATCAGGTGGTTGGACAATAGGTGTAGAGGTTAAAGCTTTCTTGAGTGTTTCAAAGGCTTCTAAACAATCATCATCAAAAACAAAAGGAATATCCTTTTGCAAAAGATTAGTGAGAGGCCTAGAAATTTTAGAAAAATCTTTAATAAATCTCCTATAGAAACCAGCATGACCTAGCTAGGAAACTACGAATATCTTTTATGTCCTTAGGACATGGCATTTACTCAATTGCATCAACCTTAGCTTGGTCCACTTCAATACCTCTTTCAGAAATTTTATGACCCAAGACAATGCCTTCATTAACCATAAAGTGGCACTTCTCCCAATTCAAGACAAGATTTATTTCTTCACATCTTTGCAAAACTCGATCAAGATTGCTTAAACAATCATCAAAAGGCTTCCCATAAACAGAAAAGTCATCCATGAAAATCTCAACAATCTTTTCACAAAAGTCAGAGAATATAGCCATCATGCATCTTTGAAAGGTAGCAGGTGCATTACATAGACCAAAAGGCATATGTCTATAAGCATAGGTTTCAAAAGTACAAGTAAAAGTGGTTTTTTCTTGATCAGGTTGAGAAACAAGTATTTGTGAAAAGCCAGAATATCCATCAAGGAAGCAAAAGTGTGTGTGCTTAGATAATCTTTCAAGAATTTGATCAATAAAAGGCAAAGGGTAATGATCTTTTCTAGTTGCTTTATTTATTTTTCTAAAATCAATTACCATTCTATAGCCTGTAACAATTCTTCGTGGAATAAGTTCATTCTTATCATTAGGAACAACAGTAATACCTCCTTTCTTAGAGATATAATGAACAAGACTTGCCCATCTACTATCAGCTATGTGATAGATTATACCTGCTTCCAGAAGTTTTAATATTTCCGTTCTTACCACCTCTTTCATCTTTGGATTTAACCGACGTTGGTGATCAACAACTGGTTTAGCATCAGGTTCCATATTAGTTTTGTGCTGACATAGAGTGGGACTATTACCCTTTAAATCATCAAGAGTATATCCAATAGCAGCTCGATGCTTCCTTAGAACTTTCAATAATCTTTCTTCTTCATGTTCTGAAAGGTTAGCACTAATAATAACATGATATATTTTCTTTTCATCAAGATAAGCATATTTCAAAGTGTCTGGCAATTGTTTCAATTCAAACACAGGATCACCTTTAGGTGGAGGAGGACCTCCTAGAGTTTCAATAGGCAAATTGTGTTTAAGTAGAGGACGTTGTTCAAATAAAATCTTATCTATTTCATTTCTTTCATGCATATGAAAATCATTTTCATGATCTAGCAAATATTGTTCTAAAGGATCAGTAGGTGGCACAACAATAGAATCAAGACCAATTAATTCATCCTTACTAGGCAATTCTTTTTCATGATGATTTCTACTAAACTTGGAAAAATTAAACTCATGAGACTCATCACCAAAGCTAACACCGATAGTTTGTTTCCTGAATCTATCTTAGCATTAACTGTGTTCAAGAAAGGTCTACCAAAGATAATGGGACACAAATCATCTTGTGGGGAACCAAGAACAAGAAAATCAGTAGGGTATTTTACTTTCCCACACAAGACTTCAACATATCTAATAATCCCATAAGGTGATATGGTGTCTCTATTAGCAAGTTTAATAGTAACATCTATGTCTTCTATCTCTGCAGGTTCTATGTCTTTCTTAATTTCTTGATATAGAGTGTAAGGAATAGCACTCACACTAGCACCCATGTCATAAACCATGATAACAATGATCTCCTATTTTAACTGAAATGACAGGCATGCCAACAACTGGTCTATGTTTATCCCTTTTATCGGGTTTAGCAATTTTAGCAGCTTCTGCACAGAAGTAAATAACATGCCCATCTATATCTTCTTCCAAGAGAACTTTAACTGTAGCAACATTAGGTTCCACTCTAATTTGTTCATCTGGTTTAGGTGTTCTAACATAACTTTTGTTAACCACAGTTGAAACTTTAGCATGTTCCTTTATCCTAACAGGAAAAGGGGGTTTCTCAATATAAGCAGTAGGAACAACTGGATCAACATTATAGAGTATAGTTTCTTCTTTAACTGGTACCGGTTCTTTAATTTCATCTTTAATAGGTGGGTGATATTTAAACCACTTCTCTTTAGGAAGTTCAACATGAGTAGAAAATGATTCACAAAAGGAGGCTACTATCTCAGAGTCAAGTCCATATTTAGTGCTAAACTTTTGAAAAGCATCGGTATCCATAAAAGATTTAACACAATCATACTTAAGCTTTATACCTGACTCTTTACCTTTGTCGAATTCCCAATCTTCATAGTTGCGTTTAATTCTTTCCAAAAGATCCCACCGGAATTCAATAGTTTTCTTCATAAAAGAACCAACACAAGAAGTATCCAGCATGGTTTGATCATTACGAGAAAGTTGAGCATAAAAGTTTTGAATAATAATTTCTATTGAGAGCTCATGATTGGGGCATGAATATAACATTGACTTAAGCCTCCCCCAAGCTAGAGCGATACTTTCTCCTTCACGAGGCCAAAAATTATATATATAATTCCGATCACGATGAACTAGATGCATAGGATAATTTTTTTGGTGGAACTCCAATTTTAAACGATTCCAATTCCATGATCCAATATCATCGCATAGCCTATACCATGCCAATGCTTTTCCCTTCAAAGATAAAGGGAAAGCCTTTTTCATCACCTCATCTCCGGGTAAACCTGCAAGCTTGAACAATCCACAAATTTTTTCTACATATATCAAGTGCATATCAGGATGTTCGGTTCCATCTCCTGCATAAGGATTAGCTAGCAGTTGTTCTATCATACCCGAAGAAATTTCATATTCAATATTTTCAGTAGGTGCAGTAGGTTCAGGGGCAACTAATTGTGGTTTCGGACGAGGTGACGACACCCCGAACAAACCCCTCAAAGGACTGTTTACCATAGTAACAAGTGACAATAAATTTTAGCACACTATATAAATGTTTCCTTACCGAATTCCACTTACCAAAGGCGCTTCACTCCCCGGCAATGGCGCCAGAAAATAGCCTTGATGACCCACAAGTATAGGGGACCAATTGTAGCTCTTTTTAGAAGTAAGAGTGTCGAACCCAACAAGGAGAAAAAGAAAATGACGAGTACTTTTCAGTAAGGTAATGCCTGCAAGTGCTGAAATTGTAAGTAGCGAGTAGTCTGATAGCAAGATAATTTGTAACAAGCAAGTAACGATAGTAGTAACAAAGGTGCAGCACGATAGCCCAATCCTTTTGAGGCAAAGGACAGGCCAAAACGGTCTCCTATAATAAGCAAGGCGTTCTACATATGGAAAGCATCGATATCTTGCTAAACTGTCTCCTATAGTGTGTGTGCTCAAACTGTATCATGCATGTCATCCCAGAGCAAAAATAATAATCCCCTCCTAATTCAAATTAACCTGTCTTATTGTCAGGCAAAAAGTAGTGATGGACCAAGTGGGCCCACAGATGGAAAGCGTCGATATCGTTGATAAGCGCTTAAGTGGGTGCGAGAGGACAACCACACCGCTTTGCATGTGGGCCAAACATATATATGTTGAATACCCCAAATGCACAACTTTGATGTGCCACATGCCTCAAAAACCGTAAACCATGCACCCACACAGAGCGAGGTTCGTCAAGTGTACTACATATGATGGTCCCCTTCCCCCCTCTTCACCGCATACTATATGCTCCTGCCATAATATATGTACAACCCAAAAGAATCCTCATCGATGGTGAAATTAATTAACCTCTCCCGATGTAGGTCCAAGTGATGCATGCATGCATCGACGATAGCCTCGTGGGCCCACAGATGGAAGCGTCACACATGAGTGTCCTAGCTAGGATATGCATGTGGCCCAAAAAGGTGTTGTGTGATGTTTGAATAGCCAATTTCACAATTTTGATGTGGCACGTGCCTCGGAAACCAAAAAGTCCCGACACTGATCGAGATGTACTTGTTCACGGACGCGTACGTATAGTATATATGCTAGTCCCCTCCCACCTCTTCGACGCGTACTATATACCACCATAACACAAACAAAAAAGATTCTACCTTGCCGGTCAAATTAACCTCATTGCCGGCTGTTCGTCAAAGTGATGGGCGACGACCTCGCGGGCCCACAGAAAGAGTCACACGCGAGTATCGAGTGTCGTGTAGGACAACCATCGACTGCATGTGGCCAAAACATGTATGTATGAAAGGGTTGTGTAATGCTTTAAATAACGATTTCATGACTCTGATGTGGCACCGGCCTGCCTAACAAAACGGCCAACCCACATGGTGGCTCACAACTCGTAGTGTACTATGAGCCACCCGCCACCCCCAGACGCACACACCCACACACATACCGCGAATCCACCGCAACTACGATGCATGTTAAATTAATTATCCCGCGGTGAACATATATGTTACCAAAGGAGGGACGCTTTAATTTCAAAAAAAATCACAGAGATCATTAAGACGTTGTAGTACATTAATTGATTGATTTTCTACGGGTATAATGTGCAAAAATCAAATTTGAGCTACATGCACACGTGACAGTGCACCTAAATGGATTGCAAAAACACATGTGTCTCACTGGGTGCATGTTCCCCGTGCAACAAATTTGAAGAGAATCTAGATTTTTAAATTCAAGTACATCCAAAACTTATTTGAAGTTCATGAAACTTATCGTGTTGTCATATGGACACCAATACAAAGTGGCATTGTACTTTTTTTGTCAAATTTGAGACCAGTTTTGATGTAATCTTTATCTAATTACAGACAGGAGATTATTAATAATTCGGAACCAATATCCCAAATGGATTATTTATTCGAACCGTGAGCGCTAGACCAACAATTGATATGTGCCATGCTTTGGTTAAGCAATAAAGTAGCAGCATTAATCATCCAAATAGAAAAATAATATACGTGCCACCGCGCGGCCCGTGTGCCGTGCGAGCAGGTGTGAGTTGACGGGACGCATGCGAGCAGTCCACTGTGCAGGCAGACGGGGAGGCATGCGTGCAGGTGTGTGAATTGACAGAGGCGTGCTCGCTGCGCAGTGTGATCGGGAGGTGTGCGAGTAGCTGTGTGAAACTTTGGTGGGCATGCCGGCAGTCTGGTGCGCAGGCTCACCGGGAGGTGATACGTCTCCGTCGTATCTATAATTTTTGATTGTTCCATGCCAATATTATTCAACTTTCATATACTTTTTGCCAACTTTTTATACTATTTTTGGGACTAACATATTGATCCAGTGCCCAGTGCCAGTTCCTGTTTGTTGCATGTTTTATTTTTCGCAGAATATCCATATCAAAACGGAATCCAAGCGGGATAAAAATGGACGGAGCTTATTTTTGGAATATTTGGAAAATTCCGGAAGAAAAATCCACACGAGACGTTGCCCGAGGTGGCCACGAGGCAGGGGGGCGCCCCTGCCCCCCTTGGGCGCGCCCCTGACCCTCGTGGGCCACCCGTAAGGCGGTTGATGCCCTTCTTCGGCCGCAAGAAAGCTAATTTTTGGTAAAAAGATCACGGCGAAGGTTTCAGTCCAATCGGAGTTACGGATCTCCATATATATACGAAACGGTGAAAGGGCAGCAGAGGAGAACGCAGAAACAGAGAGAAACAGAGAGACAGATCCAATCTCGGAGGGGCTCTCGCCCCTCCCATGCCATGGAGGCCAAGGACCAGAGGGGAAACCCTTCTCCCATCTAGGGAGGAGGTCAAGGAAGAAGAAGACGAAGGGGCCCCCTCTCCCCTTCTCTTCCGGTGGCGCCGGAACGCTGCCGTGGCCATCATCATCACCGCAATCTTCACCAACAACTTCACCGCCATCATCACCAACTCTTCCCCCCTCTATGCAGCGGTGTAACCTCTCTCTTACCCGCTGTAATCTCTACTTAAACATGGTGCTCAACGCTATATATTATTTCCCAATGATGTATGGCTATCCTATGATGTTTGAGTAGATCCGTTTTGTCCTATGGGCTATTTGATGATCAAGATTGGTTTGAGTTGCATGTTTTATTATTGGTGCTGTCCTATGGTGCTCTCCGTGTCGCGCAAGCGTGAGGGATTCCCGCTGTAGGGTTTGCAATATGTTCATGATTTTCTTATGGTGGGTGGCGTGAGTGACAGAAGCACAGACCCGAGTAAGTAGGTTGTTTGCGTATGGGATAAAGGGGACTTGATGCTTTAATGCTATGGTTGGGTTTTACCTTAATGATCTTTAGTAGTTGCGGATGCTTGCTAGAGTTCCAATCATAAGTGCATATGATCCAAGTAGAGAAAGTATGTTAGCTTATGCCTCTCCCTCAAATAAAATTGCAATAATGATTACCGGTCTAGTTATCGATTGCCTAGGGACAAATAACTTTCTCGTAACAAAAAGCTCTCTACTAAAACTAATTTAGTTGTGTCTTTATCTAAACAGCCCCTAGCTTTTATTTACGCGCTCTTTATTTCTTGCAAGCCTATCCAAAACACCTACAAAGTACTTCTAGTTTCATACTTGTTCTAGGTAAAGCGAACGTCAAGCGTGCGTAGAGTTGTATCGGTGGTCGATAGAACTTGAGGGAATATTTGTTCTACCTTTAGCTCCTCGTTGGGTTCGACACTCTTACTTATCGAAAGAGGCTACAATTGATCCCCTATACTTGTGGGTTATCAAGACCTTTTTCTGGCGCCGTTGCCGGGGAGCAATAGCGTGGGGTGAATATTCTCGTGTGTGCTTGTTTGCTTTATCACTAAGTAATTTTTATTTGCTGTTCTTATTTGTTCTTTATCTTTAGTTATGGATATGGAACACGAAATACCAAAAAAATTAGGTGTACTTTCTACTCATGGAGATGGGGAACCTCCTAAAACCCTCGATACTGGTTATGTGAAAGATATTATGTACTACTTTAATAATCCTGAGAAAACCCCATTCAATTATGTAATGGGAGTAACGTTGGATCAACGTGAATACTTTAGGGATTACCGCTTGACACAAAAAGGGAAACTATTATGGGATCAAATTCATATATTGAAGTGGTATGCTAGGCAACTATGCTTGAGTTATGATTATACTTGTTGCTCTAGGATGAAGGCTCCACACCTTCCCTTTTCATGCAAATTTAATGATAATAAAACCTTAGCTTCTTATGCTAATGGTATATATGATTACTATGATGTGGAACAAATAGAAGAATTTGTTGCTTTTATGGGTGCTTATGAAATTGAATCTATGTTTAAAGAGTGTGAAGATTTTGATGATGCCGCTTATAGACCTGAAAATTAAGCTATCCTCAAATATTGCTATGAGAATTATGAATACAATTCGGATATTAATGCACTCATTGAGAAAGTCTCCGCTGTCCAAGAAGAGACTAATATTTTGCAGGAATCTATGGAAGAAGAAATTGATGAAACTGTGAGCTCATTGGATGAAAAAGATGAGGAGGAGAGCGAAGAACAAAAGGAGGAAGAGCGGATTAGCTACCCGTGCCCACCTTCTAATGAGAGTAACTCTTCAACTCATACATTGTTTAATTTCCCTTCGTGCTTATCGAAGGATGATTGCTATGATGACTACTATGATCCCGTTGATTCTTTTGAAATATCCCTTTTTGATGATGCTTGCTATGCTTGTGGCCAAGATGCCAATATGAATTATGCTTATGGAGATGAACTTGCTATAGTTCCTTATGTTAAACATGAAATTGTTGCTATTGCACCCACGCATGATAGTCCTATTATCTTTTTGAATTCTCCCGACTACACTATATCGGAGAAGTTTGCCCTTATTAAGGATTATATTTATGGGTTGCGTTTTACCGTTGCACATGATGATTTTGATGAATATAATATGCATGTGCTTGCTGCTCCTACTTGCAATTATTATGAGAGAGGAACTATATCTCCACCTCTCTATGTTTCCAACATGATAAAATTGCAAGAAACTGTTTATACTATGCATTGGCCTTTACTATGTGTGCATGAATTGTTCTTTTATGACATGCCGATGCATAGGAAGAGAGTTAGACTTCGTCATTACATGATATATGTTACTTTGTGCTCACTACTAAATTACAAATCATTGCTAATTAAAATTGGCTTTGATATACCTTGGGATCCGGGTGGATTCATACTTGAGCACTATATGCCTAGCTTAATGGCTTTAAAGAAAGCGCTGCCAGGGAGACAACCCGGAAGTTTTAGAGAGTCATTTATTTCTGTTGAGTGCTTTCATATAGTTTAAAAACAACAAAAATAAAGAGGGGAACCCAAAACTTTTCAAAAAGGAAAGTGAAAGTGAGAAAGACAAGCATTGTTGAAGTGGGAGAGCTCCTTGAACTTTGTTCATGCTCACGGCAACTTTGTGAATCTTGATTACAGAAACTTTTCAACAAAAATAATTATCCCCTTGTACAATTCCATTGTATTATAAAAATAATGTGCCAAGGTTTGCCTTTAGGATGTTTACAATACTTGTTGGTTTGTACGGTGCAGGACAGAAACTTTGGCTGTAGTGCGCGATTTTTAATTTTTTACTGGAACGTCAAATGGTTCTGATTCTTTTTGCACTGTCTTTCTATACAAATTGTTTATTTTTCCTAATTTTGGCAGAATTTTTCAAGTATCAGAAGTATGGTGAATGTTCAGATTATTACAGACTGTTCTGTTTTAGACAGATTCTGTTTTTGATGCATAGTTTGCTTGTTTTGATGAAACTATCAATTTATATCAGTGGATTAAGCCATGAAAAAGCTATATTACAGTAGACACAATGCAAAAACAAAATATGAATTGGTTTGCTACAGTACTTAGAGTAGTGATTTGCTTTATTATACTAACGGATCTTACCGAGTTTTCTGTTGAAGTTTTGTGTGGATGAAGTGTTCGATGATCGAGGAAGGTTTCGATGTGAGAAGAAGGAAGAGAGGCAAGAGCTCAAGCTTGGGGATGCCCGAGGCACCCCAAGTAAATATTCAAGGAGACTCAAGCGTCTAAGCTTGGGGATGCCCCGGAAGGCATCCCCTCTTTCTTCAACAAATATCGGTATGTTTTCGGATTCGTTTCATTCATGTGATATGTGCAAATCTTGGAGCGTCTTTTGCATTTAGTTTTCACTTTTCTTTTATGCACCATGCTGGTATGAGATAGTCCTTGGTTGATTTATAGAATGCTCATTGCACTTCACTTATATCTTTTGAGTATGGCTTTATAGAATGCTTCATGTGCTTCACTTATATCATTTGAAGCTTGGATTGCCTGTTTCTCTTTACATAGACAACCGTCATTTGTAGAATGCTCTTTTGCTTCACTTATATTTGTTAGAGCGTGGGCATATCTTTTGTAGAAAGAATTAAACTCTCGTGCTTCACTTATATCTATTTAGAGAGATGACAGGAACTGGTCATTCACATGGTTAGTCATAAAACCCTACATAAAACTTGTAGATCACTGAATATGATATGTTTGATTCCTTGCAATAGTTTTGCGATATAAAGGTGGTGATATTAGAGTCGTGCTAGTTGAGTAATTGTGAAATTGAGAAATACTTGTGTTGAGGTTTGCAAGTCCCGTAGCATGCACGTATGGTGAACCGTTATGTAACGAAGTTGGAGCATGAGGTGTTTATTGATTGTCTTCCTTATGAGTGGCGGTCGGGGACGAGCGATGGTCTTTTCCTACCAATCTATCCCCCTAGGAGCAGGCGTGTAGTACTTTGTTTCGATAGCTAATAGACTTTTGCAATAAGTATGTGAGTTCTTTATGACTAATGTTGAGTCCATGGATTATACGCACTCTCACCCTTCCATCATTGCTAGCCTCTTCGGTACCGTGCATTGCCCTTTCTCACCTCGAGAGTTGGTGCAAACTTCGCCGGTGCATCCAAACCCCGTGATACGATACGCTCTATCACACATAAACCTCCTTATATCTTCCTCAAAACAGCCACCATACCTACCTATTATGGCATTTCCATAGCCATTCCGAGATATATTGCCATGCAACTTCCATCATCATCATATACATGACTTGAGCATTTATTTTCATATTGCTTTGCATGATCGCAAGATAGCTAGCATGATGTTTTCATGGCTTGTCCGTTTTTTGATGTCATTGCTACGCTAGATCATTGCACATCCCGGTACACCGCCGGAGGCATTCATATAGAGTCATATCTTTGTTCTAGATATCGAGTTGTAATATTGAGTTGTAAGTAAATAAAAGTGTGATGATCATCATTATTAGAGCATTGCCCCAGTGAGGAAAGGATGATGGAGACTATGATTCCCCCACAAGTCGGGATGAGACTCCGGACGAAAAAAATAAAAAATAAAGAGAGAAAGGCCAAAAAAAGAGAAGGCCCAAAAAAGAGAAAAAGAAGAAAAAAATGAGAGAAAAAGAGAGAAGGGGCAATGTTACTATCCTTTTACCACACTTGTGCTTCAAAGTAGCACCATGTTCTTCATATAGAGAGTCTCTTGAGTTATCACTTTCATATACTAGTGGGAATTTTCATTATAGAACGTGGCTTGTATATTCCAACGATGGGCTTCCTCAAATGCCCTAGGTCTTCATGAGCAAGCAAGTTGGATGCACACCCACTTAGTTTCAGTTTGAGCTTTCATACACTTATAGCTCTAGTGCATCCGTTGCATGGCAATCCCTACTCCTCACATTGATATCTATTGATGGGCATCTCCATAGCCCGTTGATTACGCCTAGTTGATGTGAGACTTTCTCCTTTTTTGTCTTCTCCACATAACCCCCATCATCATATTCTATTCCACCTATAGTGCTATGTCCATGGCTCACGCTCATGTATTGCGTGAAAGTTGAAAAGGTTTGAGAAACGTCAAAAGTATGAAACAATTGCTTGGCTTGTCATCGGGGTTGTGCATGATGTGAATATTTTGTGTGGTGAAGATGGAGCATAGCCAGACTATATGATTTTGTAGGGATGAGCTTTCTTTGGCTATGTTATTTCAATTGGTATGCTTGAAGTATTATTGTTTTTATGTCAAAGGATAGACTATTGCTTTGAATCACTCGTGTCTTAATATTCATGCCATGATTAGACATATGATCAAGATTATGCTAGGTAGCATTCCACATCAAAAATTATCTTTTTATCATTTACCTACTCGAGGACGAGCAGGAACTAAGCTTGGGGATGCTAATACGTCTCCATCGTATCTATAATTTTTGATTGTTCCATGCCAATATTATTCAACTTTCATATACTTTTTGGCAACTTTTTATACTATTTTTGGGACTAACATATTGATCCAGTGCCCAGTGCCAGTTCCTGTTTGTTGCATGTTTTATGTTTCACAGAATATCCATATCAAACGGAATCCAAACGGGATAAAAACGGACGGAGCTTATTTTTGGAATATTTGGAAAATTCCGGAAGAAAAATCCACGCGAGACGGTGCCCGAGGTGGCCACGAGGCAGGGGGCGCCCCTGCCCCCTGGGCGCGCCCCTGACCCTCGTGGGCCACCCGTAAGGCGGTTGATGCCCTTCTTCGGCCGCAAGAAAGCTAATTTTTGGTAAAAAAATCACGGCGAAGGTTTCAGTCCAATCGGAGTTACGGATCTCCATATATATACGAAACGGTGAAAGGGCAGCAGAGGAGAACGCAGAAACAGAGAGAAACAGAGAGACAGATCCAATCTCGGAGGGGCTCTCGCCCCTCCCACGCCATGGAGGCCAAGGACCAGAGGGGAAACCCTTCTCCCATCTAGGGAGGAGGTCAAGGAAGAAGAAGACGAAGGGGCCCCCTCTCCCCTTCTCTTCCGGTGGCGCCGGAACGCTGCCGTGGCCATCATCATCACCGCAATCTTCACCAACAACTTCACCGCCATCATCACCAACTCTTCCCCCCTCTATGCAGCGGTGTAACCTCTCTCTTACCCGCTGTAATCTCTACTTAAACATGGTGCTCAACGCTATATATTATTTCCCAATGATGTATGGCTATCCTATGATGTTTGAGTAGATCCGTTTTGTCCTATGGGCTATTTGATGATCAAGATTGGTTTGAGTTGCATGTTTTATTATTGGTGTTGTCCTATGGTGCTCTCTGTGTCGCACAAGCGTGAGGGATTCCCGCTGTAGGGTTTGCAATATGTTCATGATTTGCTTATGGTGGGTGGCGTGAGTGACAGAAGCACATACCCGAGTAAGTAGGTTGTTTGCGTATGGGATAAAGGGGACTTGATGCTTTAATGCTATGGTTGGGTTTTACCTTAATGATCTTCAGTAGTTGCGGATGCTTGCTAGAGTTCCAATCATAAGTGCATATGATCCAAGTAGAGAAAGTACGTTAGCTTATGCCTCTCCCTCAAATAAAATTGCAATAGTGATTACCGGTCTAGTTATCGATTGCCTAGGGACAAATAACTTCCCCGAAACAAAAAGCTCTCTACTAAAACTAATTTAGTCATGTCTTTATCTAAACAGCCCCTAGCTTTTATTTGCGCGCTCTTTATTTTTTTGCAAGCCTATCCAACAACACCTACAAAGTACTTCTAGTTTCATACTTGTTCTAGGTAAAGCGAACGCTAAGCGTGCGTAGAGTTGTATCGGTGGTCGATAGAACTTGAGGGAATATTTGTTCTACCTTTAGCTCCTCGTTGGGTTCGACACTCTTACTTATCGAAAGAGGCTACAATTGATCCCCTATACTTGTGGGTTATCAAGAGGAGGCGAGCCATCGGTTTGACCGCCGCCCGTTGATGACCCACAAGTATAGGGGATCAATTGTAGCTCTTCTCGATAAGTAAGAGTGTCAAACCCAACGAGGAGCAGAAGGAAATGACAAGTGGTTTTCAGTAAGGTAATGTCTGCAAGTGCTGAAATTGTAAGTAGCGAGTAGTTTGATAGCAAGATAATTTGTAACAAGCAAGTAACGATAGTAGTAACAAAAGTGCAGCAAGATAGCCCAATCCTTTTGAGGAAAAGGACAGGCCAAAACGGGCTCCTATAATAAGCAAGGCGTTCTTGTGGGTACACGGGAATCTCATCTAGTCACTTTCATCATGTTGATTCGATTTGTATTCGCTACTTTGATAATTTGATATGTGGGTGGACCAGTGCTTAGGTGTTGTTCTTACTTGAACAAACCTCCTACTTATGATTAACCCTCCCGCAAGCATCCGCAACTATGAGAGAAGTATTAAGAATAAATTCTAACCATAGCATTAAACTTTAGGATCCAATCGGTCCGTTACTGAATAGCGCATTAACTGGGGTTTAAGTTTCTGTCACTCTCGCAACCCACCATCTATTTACTACTCCACAATGCATTCCCTTAGGCCCAAATATGGTGAAGTGTCATGTAGTCGACGTTCACATGACACCACTAAGGGAATCACAACATACATACTATCAAAATATCGAACACATATCAAGTTCACATGATTACTTGCAACATGATTTCTCCCGTGACCTCAAGAACAAAAGTAACTACTCACAAATAATGAACATTCTCATGATCAGAGGCGTATTAAATAGCATCATGGATCTGTACATATAGTCTTCCACCAAATAAACCATATAGCAATCAACTACAAGATGTAATCAACACTACTAGTCACCCCCTAGCACCAATCTATAGTTCCGGTAACAAGATTGAATACAAGAGATGAACTAGGGTTTGAGATGAGATGGTGTTGTTGAAGATGTTGATGGAGATTTCCCTCCCCAAGATGGGAGAGTTGTTGGTGATGATGATGACGATGATTTCCCTCTCCGGGAGGGATGTTCCCCCGGTAGAATCGCTCCCAGAGGGCAAAAGTGCTCCTGCCCAAGTTCTGCCTCCAGACGGTGGCGCTCCGCCCCGAAAGTCTTCTCCTTATTTTTTTTCTAGGTCAAAATGACTTATATACCAGAAGATGGGCACCGAAGGTGGGCCGAGGAGGCCACAACCCACCAAGGCGCGCTAGGGGGGCCTGGCGCGCCCAGGTGGGTTGTGCCCACCTGGTGGCCCCCCTCTGGTAGTTATTGGCTCCAATATTTCTTCAATATTCCATAAAAATTCCCGTAAAGTTTCAGCTCATTTGGAGTTGTGCAGAATAGGTGGCCTGACGTAGCTTTTTCAGGTCCAGATTTCCAGCTGCCGGAATTCTCCCTCTTGGTGTGTACCTTGCAAATTATGAGAGAAAAGGCATTAGAATTACTCCATAAAGCATTATTATGGGTAAAAACATTATAAATAACAGTAAGAAAACATGATGCGAAATGGACCTATCACCCGCCTCTCTCCCACATCTCCCACTACTCCATATTAATGGTGCGCCCGAGTGGCCGCACCCCCCATCCTTGCCACACACACACAATCCTCTCTCTCCACTTGCATCCTCGACACCGCTCTCAGTCCTCAAAGCCGTCAGTGTATGAGGATGCCACCGATGCGCCCCATCAAAGGGAGTGGCGACGTCTGGGCTGCTAAAGCACCGGAGCACAGCGTGGAGATGGAGACAGAGGTTGTCGTCACCGCCGGCGAGTTATCGCTGCACCCTGATGTCGTCGACGGCCTCGAGCTTCCACAGCCGGAGGCGGAGTTCCACACCGACTCCGACGACCACTCCAGCGACGACTCCGATGACAACGGACAGCTGGTTAGTCATCTATACCCATTTATGTGTCAAATAGATCATAGGGTTTCTCTGGTTACTCCTGCCTCCCCCTTTTTGGAATAGAAATCCTATGGTTATGTTCTCCCAATCCATGAAATCTGAGTAAGTTTCGTTAGATCCGTGTAGTGTATTGATTGTTTGAATGGTACAGGTGATATGTGATTAGTTGTTTCATATGAGCAAATGATTTTTGCTAGTAATCCGACTAGGGTTAGTGTTCGTGCTAATAATTCCTAGCCAGGACTGGACAATTGATTTTGAATGACCTCCATATGTCTGTTGTTGGGAATCGTAGCATAATTTAAAATTTTCCTACGTTCACCAAGATGCATCTATGGAGTCTACTAGCAACGAGGGGAAAGGAGTGCATCTACATACCCTTGTAGATCGCGAGCGGAAGCGTTCCAATGAACGTGGATGACGGAGTCGTACTCGCCGTGATCCAAATCACCGATGACCGAGTGCCGAACGGACGGCACCTCCACGTTCAACACACGTACGGTGCAGTGACGTCTCCTCCTTCTTGATCCAGCAAGGGGGAAGGAGAGGTTGATGGAGATCCAACAGCACGACGGCGTGGTGGTGGATGTAGCAGGTCTCCGGCAGGGCTTCGCCGAGCTTCTGCGGGAGAGAGAGAGGTGTTGCAGGGGAGGAGGGAGGCGCCAAAGGCTGTAGTTGCTGCCCTCCCTCCCCCCCACTATTTATAGGACCCCTGGGGGCGCCAGCCCTTGGGAGATCAGATCTCCAAGGGGGGCGGCGGCCAAGTGGGGAAAAAGGGGTTGCTTGCCCCCCAAGGCAAGGGGGAAGCTCCCCCCCTTAGGGTTCCCAACCCTAGGCGCATGGGGGGAGGCCCAAGGGGGGCGCCCCAGCCCACTAAGGGCTGGTTCCCTTCCACTTTCAGCCCACGGGGCCCTCCGGGATAGGTGGCCCCACCCGGTGGACCCCCGGGACCCTTCCGGTGGTCCCGGTACAATACCGGTAACCCCCGAAACTTTCCCGGTGGCTGGAACTTGACTTCCTATATATAATTCTTCACCTCCGGACCATTCCGGAACCTCTCGTGACGTCCGGGATCTCATCCGAGACTCCGAATAACTTTCGGGTTTCCGCATACATATATCTCTACAACCCTAGCGTCACCAGACCCTACGGGTTCGGGAGACATGCAGACATGACCGAGACGCCTCTCCGGTCAATAACCAACAGCGGGATCTGGATACCCATGTTGGCTCCCACATGCTCCACGATGATCTCATCGGATGAACCACGGTGTCGAGGATTCAATCAATCCGTATGCAATTCCCTTTGTCAAACGGTATGTTACTTGCCCGAGATTTGATCGTCGGTATCCCAATACCTTGTTCAATCTCGTTACCGGCAAGTCTCTTTACTCGTACCGCAATGCATGATCCCGTGACTAACGCCTTAGTCACATTGAGCTCATTATGATGATGCATTACCGAGTGGGCCCAGAGATACCTCTCCGTCACACGGAGTGACAAATCCCAGTCTCGATTCCTGCCAACCCAACAGACACTTTCGGAGATACCCGTAGTGCACCTTTATAGTCACCCAGTTACGTTGTGACGTTTGGCACACCCAAAGCACTCCTACGGTATCCGGGAGTTGCACGATCTCATGGTCTGAGGAAAAGATACTTGACATTGGAAAAGCTCTAGCAAACGAAACTACACGATCTTTTATGCTATGCTTAGGATTGGGTCTTGTCCATCACATCATTCTCCTAATGATGTGATCCCGTTATCAATGACATCCAATGTCCATAGTCAGGAAACCATGACTATCAGTTGATCAATGAGCTAGTCAACTAGAGGCTTACTAGGGACACGCTGTGGTCTATGTATTCACACATGTATTACGATTTCCGGACAATACAATTATAGCATGAATAATAGACAATTACCATGAACAAAGAAATATAATAATAACCATTTATTATTGCCTCTAGGGCATATTTCCAACAGTCTCCCACTTGCACTAGAGTCAATAATCTAGTTCACATCACCATGTGATTAACACTCACTGGTCACATCACCATGTGACCAACATCTAAAGAGTTTACTAGAGTCAACAATCTAGTTCACATCACTATGTGATTATCACTCAATGTGTTCTGGTTTGGTCATGTTATGCTTGTGAGAGAGGTTATTAGTCAACGGGTCTGAACCTTTCAGAACCGTGTGCTTTACGAATATCTATGTCATCTTGTGGATGCTACCACGCGCTATTTGGAGCCATTTCAAATAATTGCTCTACTATACGAATCCGGTTTACTACTCAGAGTCATCCGGATTAGTGTCAAAGTTCGCATCGACGTAACCCTTTACGACGAACTCCTTTCCACCTCCATAATCGAGAAAATTCCTTAATCCACTAGGTACTAAGGATAAGTTCGACTGCTGTCATGAGATCCTTTCCCGGATCACCATTGTACCCTCTTGACCAACTCATGGCAAGGCACACTACATGTGCGGTACACAGCATAGCATACTATAGAGCCTATGTCTAAAGCATAGGGGACGACCTTCGTCCTTTCTCTATCTTCCGCTGTGGTCAGGTCTTGAGTCTCACTCAATACTCACACCTTGTAACACAGCCAAGAACTCCTTCTTTGCTGATCTATCTTGAACTCTTTCAAAATCATGTCAAGGTGTGCTGTCTTTTGAAAGTATCATCAGGCGTCTTGATCTATCTCTATGGATCTTGATGTCCAATATGTAAGCAGCTTTATCCAGGTCTTCCTTTGAAAAACTCCTTTCAAACAACCCTTTATGCTTTCCAGAAATTTTACATCATTTCGGATCAACAATATGTCATTCACATATACTTATCAGAAATGTTGTAGCGCTCCCACTCACTTTATTGTAAATACAAGTTTCTAACAAACTTTGTATAAACCCAAAAACTTTGATCACTCCATCAAAGCGTATATTCTGACTCCGAGATGCTTGCTCTAATCCATGGAAGGATCGCTGGAGCTAGCATACCTTTTAGCATCCTTAGGATCGACAAAACCTTTCTGATTGTATCACATACAACCTTTCCTTACAAAAACTGGTAAGGAAACTTGTTTTGACATCCATCTGCCAGATTTCATAAATGTAGCTAATGCTAACATGATTCTGACGGACCTAAGCATCGCTACGGATGAGAAAAACTCATCGTAGTCAACTCCTTGAACTTGTGAAAATACTCTTTGCCACAAGTCGAGCTTCATAGACGGTAACATTACCGTCCATGTCCGTCTTCTTCTTAAAGATCCATTTATCTCAATGGCTTGCCGATCATCGGGCAAGTTCACCAAAGTCCATGCTTTGTTCTGATACATGGATTCTATCTCGGATTTCATGGCCTCGAGCCATTCGTCGGAATATGGGCCCACCATCGCTTCTCCATAGCTCGTAGGTTCAGTATTGTCCAACAACATGATATCTCAGACAGGATCACGTACCACTCTGAAGTAGCACGCATCCTCGTCGTCCAACGAGGTTTGGTAGTGACTTGATCCGAAGTTTCATGATCACTATCATAAGCTTCCACTTCAATTGGTGTAGGTGCCACAGGAACAACTTCCTGTGCCCTGCTACACACTAGTTGAAGCGACGGTTCAATAACCTTATCAAGTCTCCACCATCCTCCCACTCAATTCTTTCGAGAGAAACTTTTCCTCGAGAAAGGACTCGTTTCTAGAAGCAATTACTTTTGCTTCCAGATCTGAAATAGGAGGTATACCCAACTGTTTTTGTGTATTCTATGAAGATGCATTTATCCGCTTTGGGTTCAAGCTTATCAGCCTGAAACTTTTTCACATAAGCATCGCAGCCCCAAACTTTTAAGAAATGACAACTTAGGTTTCTATAAACGGTGTCGTCTCAACGGAATTGCGTGGTGCCCCTTTTAAAGTGAATGTGGTTGTCTCTAATGCCTAACCCATAAATGATATTGGTAATTTGATAAGAAACATCATGGTATGCACCATATCCAATAGGGTGCAGTTATGATGTTCGGACACACCATCACACTATGGTGTTCCAGGCGGTATTAATTGTGAAACACTTTCCACAATGTCTCAATTGTGTGCCAAACTCGTATCTCAGATACTCATCTCTATGATCATATCACAGACATTTTATCCTCTTGTCACGACGATCTTCAACTTCACTCTGAAATTACTTGAACCCTTCAATAATTCAGACTTGTGTTTCATCAAGTAAATACACTCAGCATCTACTCAAATCATCTGTGAAGTAAGAACATAATGATATCCACTGCATGCCTCAGCACTCATTGGACTGCATACATCAAAATGTATTACTTCCAATAAGTTGCTCTCTTGTTCCATCTTACTGAAAACGAGGCCTTTCAGTCATCTTGCCCATGTGGTATGATTTGCATGTCTCAAGTGATTCAAAATCAAGTGAGTCCAAACGATCCATCTGCATGGAGTTTCTTCATGCATATATACCAATAGACATGGTTCGCATGTCTCAATCTTTTCAAAAACGACTGAGTCCAAAGATCCATCTACATGGAGCTTCTTCATGCGTTCTATACCAATATGACTCAAATGGCAGTGCCACAAGTATGTGGTACTATCATTACTATTTTATATCTTTTGGCACGAACATGTGTATCACTACGATCGAGATTCATTTTAGGTGCAAGACCATTGAAGGTATTATTCAAATAAACAGAGTAACCATTATTCTCCTTAAATGAATAACCGTATTGCGATAAACATAATCCAATCATGCTCAACGCAAACACCAAATCTCGATGGCAGAGGGAGCATGCGATGCTTGATCACATCAACCTTGGAACACTTCCAACACATATCGTCATCTCACCTTTAGCTAGTCTCCGTTTATTCCGCAGCTTTTATTTCGAGTTACTAACACTTAGCAACCGAACCGGTATCTAATCCCTGGTACTGCTAGGAGTACTAGTAAAGTACACATTCATACAACGTATATCCAATATACTTCTGTCGACCTTGCCTGCCTTCTCATCTACCAAGTATCTAGGGTAGTACTGCTTCAGTGACCGTTCCTCTCATTACAGAAGCACTTAGTCTCGGGTTTGGGTTCAACCTTGGGATTCTTCACTAGAGCAGCAAACGACTTGCTGTTTCATGAAGTATCCCTTTTGCCCTTGCCATTCTCAAACTAGTGGTTTTACTAACCATCAACAATTGATGCTCCTTCTTGATTTCTACTCTCGCGGTGTCAAACATCGCGAATAGCTCAAGGATCATCACAACCATCCTTGATATGTTATAGTTCATCACGAAGCTCTACTAGCTTGGTGGCAGTGACTATGGAGAACTATCACTATCTCATCTGGGAGATTAACTCCCACTCGATTCAAGCGATTGTGGCACTCAGACAATCTGAGCACACGCTCAACGATTGAGCTTTTCTCCCTTAGTTTGCAGGCTTAAGAAACTTGTCAGAGGTCTCATACCTCTTGACGTGGGCACTAGTCTGAAATCCCAATTTCAGTCTTCGGAACATCTCACATGTTCTGCGACGTTTCAAAACGTCTTTGGTGCCATAATTCTAAACCGCACTGAACTATCACGTAGTCATCAAAACGTGTATGTCAGATGTTTCGTAACATCTACAGACGACGCTGAGGTTCAGCACACCGAGCGGTGCATTAAGGACATAAGCCTTCTATGCAGCAATGA
This sequence comes from Triticum aestivum, assembly GCF_018294505.1. Classification (NCBI taxonomy): domain Eukaryota; kingdom Viridiplantae; phylum Streptophyta; class Magnoliopsida; order Poales; family Poaceae; genus Triticum; species Triticum aestivum. The sequence goes on along the minus strand of NC_057799.1, from coordinate 111,113,315 downwards.
GGACAATCCTCAGTTTACAGACCCAGTCCGCATAATTGCTACTACCAACTTTCAACTAAATTTTCTCTAGGAACATATCTTAACCAGTAGAACTAAAGCGCAAGCTGTGACATAATTTGCAAATACCTATTTGACTATGTTCATGATAATGAAGTTCATCTGATTATGAACTCCCACTCAGATAGACATCCCTCTAGTCATCTAAGTGAAACATGATCCGAGTTTAACTAGGCCGTGTCCGATCATCACGTGAGACGGACTAGTCAAGATCGGTGAACATCTCCATGTTGATCGTATCTTCTATACGACTCATGCTCGACCTTTCGGTCCTCCGTGTTCCGAGGCCATGTCTGTACATGCTAGGCTCGTCAAGTCAACCTAAGTGTATTGCGTGTGTTCCGAGGCCATGTCTGTACATGCTAGGCTCGTCAACACCCGTTGTATTCGAACGTTAGAATCTATCACACCCGATCATCACGTGGTGCTTCGAAACAACGAACCTTCGCAACGGTGCACAGTTAGGGTGAACACTTTCTTGAAATTATTATAAGGGATCATCTTACTTACTACCGTCGTTCTAAGCAAATAAGATGCAAAAACATGATAAACATCACATGCAATCAAATAGTGACATGATATGGCCAATATCATCATGCTCCTTTGATCTCCATCTTCGGGGCACCATGATCATCTTCGTCACCGGCATGACACCATGATCTCCATCATCATGATCTCCATCATTGTGTCTTCATGAAGTCGTCACGCCAACGATTACTTCTACTTCTATGGCTAACGCGTTTAGCAACAAAGTAAAGTAATTTACATGGCGTTATTCAATGACACGCAGGTCATGCAAAATAATAAAGACAACTCCTATGGCTCCTGCCGGTTGTCATACTCATCGACATGCAAGTCGTGATTCCTATTACAAGAATATGATCAATCTCATACATCACATATATCATTCATCACATCTTCTGGCCATATCACATCACATAGCACTTGCTGCAAAAACAAGTTAGACGTCCTCTAATTGTTGTTGCAAGTTTTTACGTGGTTTGTAGGTTTCTAGCAAGAACGTTTCTTACCTACGTATGACCACAACGTGATTTGCCAATTTCTATTTACCCTTCATAAGGACCCTTTTCATCGAATCCGTTCCGACTAAAGTAGGAGAGACAGACACCCGCTAGCCACCTTATGCAACTAGTGCATGTCAGTCGGTGGAACCTGTCTCACGTAAGCGTACGTGTAAGGTCGGTCCGGGCCGCTTCATCCTACAATGCCGCCGAAACAAGAAAGACTAGTAGCGGCAAGAAGAATTGGCAAACTCAACGCCCACAACTGCTTTGTGTTCTACTCGTGCATAGTAACTACGCATAGGCCTGGCTCATGATGCCACTGTTGGGAATCGTAGCATAATTTTAAAATTTTCCTACGTTCACCAAGATGCATCTATGGAGTCTACTAGCAACGAGGGGAAAGGAGTGCATCTACAAACCCTTGTAGATCGCGAGCGGAAGCGTTCCAATGAACGTGGATGACGGAGTCGTACTCGCCGTGATCCAAATCACCGATGACCGAGTGCCGAACGGACGGCACCTCCGCGTTCAACACACGTACGGTGCAGCGACGTCTCCTCCTTCTTGATCCAGCAAGGGGGAAGGAGAGGTTGATGGAGATCCAACAGCACGACGGCGTGGTGGTGGATGTAGCGGGTCTCCGGCAGGGCTTCGCCGAGCTTCTGCGGGAGAGAGAGAGGTGTTGCAGGGGAGGAGGGAGGCGCCCAAGGCTGTAGTTGCTGCCCTCCCTCCCCCCACTTTATATAGGACCCCTGGGGGGGCGCCAGCCCTGGAGATCAGATCTCCAAGGGGGGCGGCGGCCAAGTGGGGGAAAGGGGTTGCCTTGCCCCCCAAGGCAAGGGGGAAGCTCCCCCCCTAGGGTTCCCAACCCTAGGCGCATGGGGGGAGGCCCAAGGGGGGCGCCCCAGCCCACTAAGGGCTGGTTCCCTTCCACTTTCAGCCCACGGGGCCCTCCGGGATAGGTGGCCCCACCCGGTGGACCCCCGGGACCCTTCCGGTGGTCCCGGTACAATACCGGTAACCCCCGAAACTTTCCCGGTGGCCGAAACTTGACTTCCTATATATAATTCTTCACCTCCGGACCATTCCGGAACCTCTCGTGACGTCCGGGATCTCATCCGGGACTCCGAACAACTTTCGGGTTTCCGCATACATATATCTCTACAACCCTAGCGTCACCGAACCTTAAGTGTGTAGACCCTACGGGTTCGGGAGACATGCAGACATGACCGAGACGCCTCTCCGGTCAATAACCAACAGCGGGATCTGGATACCCATGTTGGCTCCCACATGTTCCACGATGATCTCATCGGATGAACCACGGTGTCGAGGATTCAATCAATCCGTATGCAATTCCCTTTGTCAATCGGTATGTTACTTGCCCGAGATTCGATCGTCGGTATCCCAATACCTTGTTCAATCTCGTTACCGGCAAGTCTCTTTACTCGTACCGCAATGCATGATCCCGTGACTAACGCCTTAGTCACATTGAGCTCATTATGATGATGCATTACCGAGTGGGCCCAGAGATACCTCTCCGTCACACGGAGTGACAAATCCCAGTCTCGATCCGTGCCAACCCAACAGACACTTTCGGAGATACCCGTAGTGCACCTTTATAGTCACCCAGTTACGTTGTGACGTTTGGCACACCCAAAGCACTCCTACGGTATCCGGGAGTTGCACGATCTCATGGTCTAAGGAAAAGATACTTGACATTGGAAAAGCTCTAGCAAACGAAACTACACGATCTTTTATGCTATGCTTAGGATTGGGTCTTGTCCATCACATCATTCTCCTAATGATGTGATCCCGTTATCAATGACATCCAATGTCCATAGTCAGGAAACCATGACTATCAGTTGATCAACGAGCTAGTCAACTAGAGGCTTACTAGGGACACGTTGTGGTCTATGTATTCACACATGTATTACGATTTCCGGACAATACAATTATAGCATGAATAATAGACAATTACCATGAACAAAGAAATATAATAATAACCATTTATTATTGCCTCTAGGGCATATTTCCAACATATGTGCCATTATTTTCTTCAAGATTGGTTTGTACATAGACGACTGTTCTTAAAAATCAAACCATAATCTCTAGATATGTATAAATAAATAGCCATAAATTCCTAATCCTACTTTACGGCATGTAATCATTGATTTGATGCCAAATTTGTTTTACTATTTGTATAGGTGTTGTCTGACGATGTGGACAACGAGGATGAAGATGGCCAGAGGAGGTACAAGAGGCAAATCCTGAGGGAGCTTTATGCGGGAATGCATAGCAGGCGTATTAGGACCTGGAACGACGGCTATGGATGCCCATTTTGCAACCAGAAGCTTCATGACGCGTATCTAAGTGTTCTGGCGCATGTAAGAGGATGGGCCGTTGGCTCCTTTAAGCAGAAGTATTCTTGCAGGGTGGCGCACGGCGCGTACGCCGAGTACCTGGAGAAGCTTCAGAATCGTGCCGGCATGTGAGATGAGATGTGGGATGGATTGAACTATGTACGCTTGAGTATGCTTAATGACGGTTGAACTATGTAATTATGGTTGAACTATGCTTATGTACGTGTACGCTTATTATCTATGTCTGAGTATGTTAAATATTTGGTCAAAATTTGGTAAAAATTACAAAGGGGGGCCAATAAACCAGGACGGAGGTAGTACGTCAATCACACACGGTTCCCAAAATTGGAGCCGTGTGCAATGACTTTCATTTTGCCTGTTGCGTCAATCTAGAGCGAACCGTCTTCCCCAAAATTCTTTGTGGGACAGAAAACCCTCACCATCCAATTCAAAAAAGAAAAAAGAAAACCCTCACCATCCCCACGTCACAAAAACCCTCACCCCGCCCGCCACCCCCTCCGGTGCGTTCCCCATTCACACCTGCACAAGCTCCTCCGCGTCTATGCCATGGCACCGCCTATCGCGGCGGTAAACACTTAGCTCGACGCTTGCCGCCGCCGCCAGGCTGCCGGCAAAGCCCACCGCATTTTGGCACTTCTGCTTGCCACCGCCTATCGCCATCGACTTTCTCGACGCTGCTCGCGGTCGACCCAGCTCCGCTCGATTGGGGAATCTGCCGTACTGAGGGTTCTTTCTCATGGACGACAAGGTGACTAATTTAATGAGATATTATCTCATCTCTTATCCCAGTTCATCTGCCTTCTTTAATCACCCAGCGGAAATCGCCATGAATTCATTTTTATTCGAGCTGATTTGAGGGTTTTCTTTCATTCATAGAATGTACAGTGCGCCGACACTTCAGGACTTTGCGACCTCCGCCAGAGATTCCATCTCCGTACCACATAACTTGAGGACGCGCGCGGTATGTTCAATCTCACCCTAAATCGGTTGGCATGGCCTACTTTCCTGAACATATTCTAAATATTGCTACATTCGGATAAAAGGTCCCACATGCACCATATACGTCAAAGGGGATTTTTCCCTCTTCTTTCTATATTAGGCAAATTAATGATGTATTGTTCTTTCGATTACTCTCATATTTCCATGACATCGTGTTTACCCTATTTGTTTAATTATAGGTTTTTGTCCTTCGATTTCAACTGCTATACAGTTCTTTCAATTTGGGCCCACATTTGCATGTTACCATATTTTCTTTAACAATCCTACCATTTTCTGCAGCACATCCCCTGCTATGCAACAGATTATGTAGTGCACAACTTTTCCCTTTACATAGATCAAGGCTCCACAGATGTCATACTGCACACAAACCATGGAATTACAGTCGTTGCTACTGTAAGACTTGATGAACGTGGTGACTCCTATTTTTGGCACTGGCTTTTGGAAAGAAATTTCTAAGTTTTATGTACTGAAAGCTGGCACTAAAATTGCACTGCACATAAAAGGGTCTGGTCATGAGATATATGCTAACTTCCCTGACAAAATCATCCGTCCAGACTTTGTTCGAAGTAAGTTTTCTTTTCAACTATCTGCATGTTGACTTACAATGTCAAATGAATTGTGTAGTATTTTAAGCAACTAATTGTTATTCCCTTTTCTTACTATATTCCTACCTAATAACTTCTAGTTACCAATACACTTCTAGTTACCAATACACTTCTAGTTACCAATAAATATTCCATGTACTCCCATTTCTATCAGAAAGCGCCGCTGACAAGGAGACTCCGGAGGTGGAGAACGGGGCTGCCAACAAGCGGAGGCGGGGCGAGCTAGAACCGCAAGCGACTCCAGTAGGCCTAGACTTAATCAGCAGCCTCCTCGATGATATGTTGAGAGTCATCATCTCCCTCCTCCCAATCAAATATGGGGCGCGGAAAACCGTCCTTTCCCGGCAGTGGCGCCCCCTATGGAACTCTAGCCCTCTCGACCTCATCGACACCCACGAGCTCTACCATGGCTATCGCAAAAGCTTGGATGTGTTCTCCAAGATCCTCGGCAATCACCTTGGCCCAACCAAAGGCCTTAGAATGGGCAAGTTCCGTTCCAACGGCAAGGACCGAGCCAAGCTTGACAACTGGTTTTGATCCCCCGCCCTAGATCAGCTCGAGGAGCTCACTTTTGATGATGGGCATATGCGGTCGCTGCCAACGTCCGCACTCTGCCTCGCGCCCACGCTGCGCATCACCAAGTTCGGGAACTGCCATCCCCCCTAATGACGCGCCCGCTCTTATTCTACCACGACTGAAGCACCTCGAGCTCGTCGTCGTCTGCCTCTCAAACGGTGACATGGAGCGCCTGCTCCATGGCTGTACTGCACTCGAGTACCTTCGTCTTCAGGCGATCAATGGGTTGAGTACCTTCCACATCACCTCCATGACTCTCCGTCTATTTATGTGTGTTGCTGGTGCGGCAGGAAGACATCACAAGATGTGTACCACGGTATGGTCATGAGGACACACCTGCACTTGAGAGATTACTTGCAGTTGATCAAGAAGGTCCAACAAGAATCAATGTCATTTCTGCGCCGAAATTGACAGTGGTGGGCTACTCGTCTCACAAATACTCCGAACTTGTTATTGGATCCACACCCGTTCAGGTACAACAGCCGCCTTCTACCTCTCCTTCTACAAATTAACATTATTTCTAATTTTGAAGATGTTTGTTCGTCTGTCATTCAGAAAATGATTCCGACAAGCTTGACCCCAAAACTGCGCACAGTGAAGGTCTTGGCACTAGAATCTATCGGCCCCAACCTGGAGCAAGTTGTCAGTTTCCTGAGATGCTTTCCGTGCCTGGAGAAGCTATATATCGAGGTGATGTTCCTTTCCTGTTAAATGTTAACCATAAGGGAGTTCAATTTGTGACACCTTTTTCCAAGTTTACAATGACAATGTACTACAATTTCTGAAGGTTCTTTTGGAGGATTTCAGTACATACATGCCCCCCCCCATATTGGTTGCTTGATCCATATGGTTACAATCAATAAGCATTTCTCCTTTGGATTCATCTGTACTAGTTTTCTTAGGGAACTTTTCATCCACTCCAACCTCTTGTGAAGAAGGCTACATTTTTCTAGAACGTAATCAAATGCCTATGTTAATCATGTCAGATTGAAGATGGCACGTTAGTGCATTTTACAAATCCTGCAAACCAAATAGTCATGTAGTAATGTTCAAAACTACATGTAGGCACTAACACGTTTTCTTCTTTTGCAGATAAGATTAGGCCCAGTGGTGGATAATGTGATACAATATAACAATCACGTCGAATGCCTAGATCTGCATCTCTCATAAATTACTTTGAACTCCTACCGAGGGACCTTACCGGAGATTATATTCGCCAGGTTCTTTGTTCTCAGAGCAAGGGTGCTGAAGGAAATGAGGTTTGCCCTACATTTATTTCGCAAAAATGAATGGTTTGTTGATCAGCGCCGGCGCTTGCGGCAGAATGGAGAAGGCTCCAAAAATGCTGAATTTCATTTTGGAACTTCAGATGACAGAGTAATCGGAAGTCATCGTGTCAACCCCATACATGACTTCTCAGTGGCTCACCCCTTTGCAAAAATTGTGAGGTTTCAAAACCAGACTTAGAAGCGGTGATATTAGTTTGAACCTCTCTGATATCCATGTTCAGCGGATCAGCACGAGCGTTTGCAGCTGATGAGCTGAATTTCATTTCTAATATCAGTTTGAACCTTGTAATCTTCGAATTTGAGCCATATAACTCTGGAATTTGAACCTTGTAACATTTCGAGCTTTTGTGGTACAATTGTTGAAATGGCATCGTATGAGACTCGTATATTGCTAGCACTATTTTGACCTTAATATGCAATGCTCTTAGATTTTATTAACCATTCTCGAATCTGTTTACCTTGTCGATCTCACAGCACACGATATGTATAGCTAACTCGACTGCGATCTTCGACATTATTGGACACAGTTGGTTTCTTCCACCGTGTGCACTGTAGAGCGCAGAATAAATTATCGCACTCGAGTGTCCATCATCACCCTTCTGTGTAACTTTGACCTCATCACCCACGGGTAAACTTATGACCGAAGTCATTCCACACACTTCATGTTTACAAAGCTTTTTGCCAATAAACGCCCACGATTTGTCCGTCTTCTAGCCGACGCATGGCCAAACTAGCCGGGCGGGAAGCTTGCGCGGTAAACAGCGCGGTAGCGCGGAATAGGCCAATCGACGATACATTTGGCGCCTCTTCGAGCCCACGCGTGTGGTGTGGTGTTGTCAAGCGTGCACTGGAATCCTCCGCTATGAATGTCGTGACAAGACGTGACGATTACAGGCCGGCCGGCCCCCATTTATTACAGCGGCCATTTAACCCTTGTGTCTCTTCAACCTTTCGATCGTGCCCCACCATTGCAAGAAGCACACCCACCACGAGAAATTCTTAGGGGGTATCCTGCGCGGCTCCAATGGCGCTCCGAGCGGCTACAGACGACGAGCAGCAGTTCACCACGCGTGCTGTGGTGGACAGCCACTGAAGGTTCATGGACCTCTCGGTGGTGTACACCAACGACCCGGTCTGGGTGGAGCACTCCATCCACATCATGGAGCTGTTGCTTGCCGAGGAGAAGTACAAGGTGGTCGGGTTCGACCTCGAGTACACCCGCGCTCATGCCGGGTCTCGTCCCAAGGTCACCGTCGCCCAGATGTGCGTGCGCCACCACGTCCTCGTCTACCACTACTGCCTGGACACAAGGCCTTGCGAGCGTTTCGCCAGGATTGTCAACAGCCCCCACTACATGTTTGCTACGGTGGACATCACCAACGATGTAAAGGCGCTCGAGAGTTCGGGCATCGCCTGCCAGAATCTTGTCGACATCCAGGGCCAGTACAAGATCTGGGGCAGCAAGGAGCATGAGAAGGACTCACTGGTTCACCTCGCCGAGGCCATCATCGACCCCTACTACATAGACATGAAGGATTCGTGCAACAAGGACAAGCGTGCCTGGCACTCGGCCTGGATGGAGAAACTCGACAAAGCTCACGTCGTGTACACGGCCAAGGAGGCGTACACGAGCTACGACATGTACAGGCGGATCGTTGACATGAGGAAGTGCCTCCTTCCCCAAAACGGCCAGGGATCCAGCCGGAAGCAGAGCAATGGCAAGCATCATCGCAACAATAAGTAGATGATTAGATCCTCGTTTCTCCTACTTTAGTATGCATGTAATTGCTTACTTTGGTGTGTGGAAATGTTATGTGTGCAGTCACTTGTGTAATTGTATGCTTAATTTGGTTATGCAATGCTGTCTTTTTAAGTATATATGTTGATGCTCTGTAGACAGAGCGTAGATGTTGTGCGGACAAATAAAATCACATCGCACACGGACTAAACAATGGAACCCGTCGGTGATGTTTTCATCAATCACTCACAATTGTATACCAGCAATCGTTTGCTCACAACACACACGACTTGTTAGCAGTAATCGTCTGTGTTGCTATTGGTCTTCGCACACGTTTCCGATTACAGACCTGTTTACCTCGTATCACACACATCATGTTCATTTGAACTGTTTATGTTCTCATGTCTCAACGCAAACAGTTCATCCAAGTGAACCGCATGTCGTATATCGCACACACACCTTTGATCTGGTTGACTGTTTCTTTTGTGTTGCCTAATCACAAACAGTTCATCTGAGTGAACCGTATGTTGTACATCGCACACACCTTCATCTGGCTGCTTGTTTCTTTTGTTCCTTTTCATCGCAAACAGTTAATTGGGCTGAACTGTATGCCCTACATCGCACATGCAACTAAAATCTGAACCGTGTTTGATGCATCCTCCATCGCAAACATTTTGCACCTTTTTTGACGGGTTTTTTACACCATCGTTTGCGATTATGGCATCGCACACAGTTTCGTCGAAGGGTCTCTGATCGTAGTGTCGCATTAGCAGCATCCTGCAGTAGTGCTGTCAGTTGGTGCAGTTCCAAGCAGAGCGTCGTGGCGGGATCTACGTGTGAAGCGGAGTACATAGCTGCTTCGAAAGCATCGAATGAAGGAGTCTGGATGAAGGAGTTCATATCCGATCTAGGTGTAATACCTAGTGCATCGGGTCCAATAAAAATCTTTTGTAACAATACTGGAGCAATTGCCTTGGCGAAGGAATCTAGATTTCACAAAAGAACCGAATACATCAAGAGACGCTTCAACTCCACCCGTGATCAAGTCAAGGAGGGAGACGTAGAGATTTGCAAAATACATACGGATCTGAATGTGGCAGACCCGTTGACTAAGTCTCTTCCACGAGCAAAACATGGCCAGCACCAAGACTCCATGGGTGTTAGAATCATTACAATGTAATCTAGATTATTGACTCTAGTGCAAGTGGGAGATTGAAGGAAATATGCCCTAGAGGCAATAATAAAGTTGTCATTTTATATTTCCTTATTCATGATAAATGTTTATTACTCATGCTAGAATTGTATTAATCGAAAACTTGATACATGTGTGGATACATAGACAAAACACCGTGTCCCTAGTAAGCCTCTACTAGACTAGCTCGTTAATAAAAGATGGTTAAGTTTCCTAACCATAGACATGTGTTGTCATTTGATAAACGGGATCACATCATTAGGAGAATGATGTGATGGACATGACCCATCCGTTAGCTTAGCATGTTGATCGTTCAGTTTTATTGCTATAGCTTTCTTCATGTCATATACATATTTGACTATGAGATTATGCAACTCCCGGATACCGGACGAATACCTTGTGTGCTATCAAACATCACAACGTAACTGGGTGATTATAAATATGCTCTATAGGTATCTCCGAAGGTGTTTGTTGGTTCGGCATAGATCGAGATTAGGATTTGTCACTCCGAGTACGGAGAGGTATCTCTGGGCCCTCTCGGTAATACACATCATAATAAGCCTTGCAAGCAATGTGACTTATGAGTTAGTTGCGGGATGATGTATTACGGAATGAGTAAAGAGACTTGCCGGTAACGAGATTGAACTAGGTATGAAGATACCGACGGTCGAATCTCGGGCAAGTAACATACTGATGACAAAGGGAATAACGTATGTTGTCATTACGGTACGACCGATAAAGATCTTCGTAGAGTATGTAGGAACCAATATGAGCATCCAGGTTCCGCTATTGGTTATTGACCGGAGAAGTGTCTCGGTCATGTCTACATAGTCTCGAACCCGTAGGGTCCGCACGATTAACATTCGATGATGATTTGGTATTATATGAGTTATGTGATTTTGTGACAGAATGTTGTTCAGAATCCCGGAAGAGATCACGGACATGATGAGGAGTCTCAAAATGGTTGAGAGGTAAAGATTGATATGTAGGACGATAGTATTCGGACACCAAAAGTGTTCTGGAGGGTACCGGGTACATATCGGGTCACCGGAAGGGGTTCCGGGCACCCCGGCAAAGATATGGGCCTTATTGGGCCAAGAGAGGGACAGACCGGCCCACAAGGGGCTGGTGCGCCCCCATATGGGCCGAATTAGGAGGAAAAGGAAAGGAGGGAAGGGAGAAGGAAAGGGGAGGATTCGGCCTCCCCCTTTCCTTCTCTTCCCCCTCTCTTTCCTTCCCCCTCCGATACTTATGGAAGGGGGGAGGCCGACTTGGAGGAGGCGCCCAAGTAGGATCCCTCCTACTTGAGGCGCCCTTGCTGCTCCCCTCCCTCTCCCACCTATATATATGTGGGGGGCACCGCTAGAACACACAACATTGATTCCCAGCCGTGTGCGGCGCCCCCTCCGCAGTTTACGTCTTCAGTCATATCTTCGTAGTGCTTAGGCGAAGCCCTGCGCGGATCACTTCACCATCACTGTCACCATGCCGTCGTGCAGACGGAACTCTCCCTCGACACTTTGCTGGATCAAGAGTTCGAGGGACCTCATCGAGCTGAACGTGTGCAGAACTCGGAGGTGTCGTACGTTCGGTGCTTGATCGGTCGGAACGAGAAGAAGTTCGACTACATCAACCGCGTTGTCAAACGCTTTCGCTTTTGGTCTACGAGGGTACGTAGACACACTCTCCCCCTCTCGTTGCTATGCATCTTCTAGACAGATATTACGTGAGCATAGGAATTTTTTTGAAATTGCATGCTATGTTTCCAATAGTAGTTGACATCGTATTTATGGCAAAGCCACCGTTCATAATTCTTTCATACATGTCACTCTTGATTCATTGCACATCCCGGTACACCGCCGGAGGCATTCATATAGAGTCATATTTTGTTCTGAGTATCGAGTTGTAATTCTTGAGTTGTAAGTAAATAAAAGTGTGATGATCGTCGTTATTACAGCATTGTCCCATGTGAGGAAAGGATGATTGAGACTATGATTCCCCCACAAGTCGGGACGAGACTCCGGACGAAAAAAAAGAGGCCAAAGAAATGAGAGAAAAGAGAGAAGGGACAATGTTACTATTCTTTTGCCACACTTGTGCTTCAAAGTAGCACCATGTTCTTCATGATAGAGAGTCTCCTATGTTGTCACTTTCATATACTAGTGGGAATTTTTTATTATAGAACTTGGCTTCTATATTTCAATGATGGGCTTCCTCAAATTGCCCTAGGTCTTAGTGGGCAAGCGAGTTGGATGCACACCCACTTAATTTCTTTTTGAGCTTTCATAAACTTATAGCTCTAGTGCATCCGTTGCATGGCAATCCCTACTCACTCACATTGATATCTATTGATGGGCATCTACATAGCCCGTTGATACGCCTAGTTGATGTGAGACTATCTCCTTCTTTTTGTCATCTCCACAACCATATTCCACCTATAGTGCTATGTCCATGGCTCACGCTCATGTATTGCGTGAAAGTTGAAAAGGTTTGATAACATCAAAAGTATGAAATAATTGCTTGGCTTGTCATCGGGGTTGTACATGATTTAAATATTTTGTGTGGTGAAGATGGAGCATAGCCAGACTATATGATTTTGTAGGGATAAGCTTTCTTTGGCCATGTTATTTTGAGAAGACATAATTTCCTTGTTAGTATGCTTGAAGTATTATTGTTTTTATGTCAATATTAAACTTTTGTTTCGAATCTTACGGATATGAACATTCATGCCATGATAAAGAAAATTACACGAACAAATATGTTCGGAAGTATTCCACATCAAAAATTCTGTTTTTATCATTTACCTACTCGAGGACGAGCAGGAATTAAGCTTGGGGATGCTTGATACGTCTCCAACGTATCTATAATTGTTTATTGTTCCATGCTATTATATTATCTGTTTTGGATATTTATATGCATTAATATGCTATTCTATATTATTTTTGGGACTAACCTATTAACCTAGAGCCCAGTGCCAGTTCCTGTTTTTCCCTGTTTTCGAGTTTCGCAGAAAAGGAATACCAAACGGAATCCAAATGGAATGAAACCTTTGCGATGATTTTTCTTGGACGAGAAGACAACCAGGAGACTTGAAGATGAAGTCGGAGGAGCCACGAGGCTGCCACAAGGATGAAGGGCGCGCCCCCACCCTTGTGGGCCCCCCGTGCACCTCCTGATTTAATTATTTCGCCTATATATTCCCAAATATCCCCAAACCACCAGAGGCATCCACGAAAACACTTTTCCACCGCCGCAACCTTCTGTACCCGTGAGATCCCATCTAGGGACCTTTTCTGGCACCCTGCCGGAGGGGGATTCGATCACGGAGGGCTTCTACATCAACTCTATTGCCCTTCCGATGCAGCGTGGGTAGTTTACCACAGACCTACGGGTCCATAGCTAGTAGCTAGATGGCTTCTTCTCTCTCTTTGATTCTCAATACCATGTTCTCCTCGATGTTCTTGGAGATCTATTCGATATAATACTTTTTTGTGGTGTGTTTGCCGAGATCCGATAAATTGTGGATTTATGATCAGCTTATCTATGAATATGATTTGAATCTTCTCTGAATTCTTTTATGCATGATTTGATATCTTTGTAATTCTCTTCGAACTATCGGTTTGGTTTGGCCAACTAGATTGGTTTTTCTTGCAACGGGAGAAGTGCTTAGCTTTGGGTTCAATCTTGTGGTGTCCTTTCCCAGTGACAGTAGGGGCATCAAGGTACGTATTGTATTTTTGCCATCGAGGATAAAAAGATGGGGTTTTCATCATATTGCTTGAGTTAATTCCTCTACATCATGTCATCTTACTTAATGCGTTACTCCGTTCTTTATGAACTTACTACTCTAGATGCATGCTGGAGCGGTCGATTTGTGGAGTAATATTAGTAGATGCAGAATCGTTTCGGTCTACTTGACACCGACCAGATGCATATATTCATGATCATTGCCTTAGATATGGTAATAACTTTGCGCTTTTCATCAATTGCTCGGTAGTAATTTGTTCACCCACCGTATTATTTGCTATCTTGAGAGAAGCCTCTAGTGAAACCTATGGCCCCCGGCTCTATTTTCCATCATATAAATTTCTGATCTACTATTTTGCAATCTTTTACTTTCCGATCTATAAACTAAAAATATTTAGTTTATCGTTTATCTATCTCTATTAGATCTCACTTTTGCAAGCAACTGTGAAGGGATTGACAACCCCTTTATCGCGTTGGGCGCAAGTTGTTTGATTGTTTGCGCATGTATTCAATGATTTGTGCGTTGTCTCCTACTGGATTGATACCTTGGTTCTCAAACTGAGGGAAATACTTATCTCTACTTTGCTGCATCACCCTTTCTCTTCAAGGAAAAAACCAACGCAAGCTCAAGAAGTAGCAGAGACTATCTCCTTCTTTTTGTCTTCTCCACAACCACCATATTCTATTCCACCTATAGTGCTATGTCCATGGCTCATGCTCATGTATTGCTTGAAAGTTGAAAAGGTTTGAGAACATCAAAAGTATGAAACAATTGCTTGGCTTGTCATCGGGGTTGTGCATGATTTGAATATTTTGTGTGATGAAGATGGAGCATAGCCAGACTATATGATTTTGTAGGGATAACTTTCTTTGGCCATGTTATTTTGGAAAGACATAATTGCCTTGTTAGTATGCTTGAAGTATTATCGCTTTTATGTCAATATTAAACTTTTGTTTTGAATCTTATGGATCTAAACAATCATGCCACAATAGAGAAAAATTACATGGATAAATATGTTAGGTAGCATTCCACATCAAAAGTTCTGTTTTTATCATTTACCTACTCGAGGACGAGCAGGAATTAAGCTTGGGGATGCTTGATACGTCTTCAATTTATCTACAATTTTTTATTGTTCCATGCTATTATATTATCTGTTTAGATGTTTTTATGCTATTTTATATTATTTTTGGGACTAACCTATTAACCTAGAGCCCTGCACCAGTTTCTGTTTTTTCCCTTGTTTTTGAGTTTCGCCGAAAAGGAATACCAAACGGAAAAAAACCTTCGCGATGATTTTTCTTGGACCAGAAGACACCCAGGAGATTTGAAGATCAAGTCGGAAGAGCCACGAGGCGGCCACAAGGGGGGAGGGCGCGCCCCCTGCCTTGTGGGCCCCTTGTGACTCCCCTGACCTTATTCTGCCTCCTATATATTCACATATATTCCCAAACCACCAGAGGCATCCACAAAAACACTTTTCCACCGCCGCAACCTTCTGTTCCCGTGAGATCCCATCTTGGGGCCTTTTCCGTCATCCTGCCGGAGGGGGATTCGATCACGGAAGGCTTCTACATCAACTATTGCCCTTCCGATGAAGCGTGAGTAGTTTACCTCAGACCTACGGGTCCATAGCTAGTAGCTAGATGACTCCTTCTCTCTCTTTGATTCTCAATACCATGTTCTCCTCGATGTTCTTGGAGATCTATCCGATGTAATCTTCTTTTGCGGTGTGTTTGTCGAGATCCGATGAATTGTGGATTTATGATCATCTTATCTATGAATATTATTTGAATCTTCTCTGAATTCTTTTATGCATGATTTGATATCTTTGTAATTCTCTTCGAACTATCGGTTTGGTTTGGCCAACTAGATTGGTTTTTCTTTCAATGGGAGAAGTGCTTAGCTTTGGGTTCAATCTTGCGGTGTCCTTTCCGAGTGACAGTAGGGGCAGCAAGACGTATTGTATTGTTGTCATCGAGGATAAAAAGATGGGCTTTACATCATATTGCTTGAGTTAATTCCTATACATCATGTCATCTTACTTAATGCGTTACTCTATTCTTCATGAACTTAATACTCTAGATGTAGGCAGGAGTCGGTCGATGTGTGGAGTAATAGTAGTAGATGCAGGCAGGAGTCGGTCTACTTGACATGGACGTGATGCCTATATTACATAATCATTGCCTTAGATATCGTCATAACTTTGCGCTTCTCGACAGTAATTTTTTCACCCACCGTATTATTTGTTATTTTGAGAGAAGCCTCTAGTGAAACCTATGGCCCCCGGGTCTATTTTCCATCATATAAGTTTCCGATCTACTATTTTCCATCATATAAGTTTTCGATCTACTATTTTGCAATCTTTTACTTTCCGATCTATAAACCCAAAAATACCAAAAATATTTACTTTATCGTTTGTTTAGTTTCATCTATCTCTATCAGATCTCACTTTTGCAAGCAACCGTGAAGGGATTGACAACCCCTTTATCGCGTTGGGCGCAAGTTGTTTGATTGTTTGTGCAGGTCTTGGTGATTTATGTGTTGTCTCCTACTGGATTGATACCTTGGTTCTCTAACTAAGGGAAATATTTATCTCTACTTTGCTGCATCACCATTTCCTCTTGGAAACACCAACGCAAGCTCAAGAAGTAGCAAGCCCCGGCTCGGTCTTTGGCCTGACGAGGCGGGAAGAGGGAGGAGAGGGGCCACGACCGCCCTCGTTGATGACGAGGGCGCCCGTGAGGCATCAATGGATGGCTAACCGGCGCAGTTCGGCAGCCTTGGCATTGATTTTACGCGGGAAACCGATGAGATGGGGACGACGAACACGCGCGAGTCGCTGACTCGGCGGGCCCGCCAGGTTTGGCGCCAAAACTGATTCCCCCGACGCCTCCGGGTGCGCCGGGTTCGGCCTGGGTCTGCCGGTGTCAAATTCGGCTCTAACCGACAAAAAGTGGGCTTCTGGAGACGGGACTGGGCCGGTTTTCCGGCGCCAATGATAAAAAAAAAGGCTTTAGGGGATTGTTAGGGGCGCGGCTGGAGATGCTCTAAAAACTCCGCGTCCATGCCAGGCTCCTTCACCCGGGCAAACTTCCGTCGTCGAGAACGAGTACCCCAGACGGATCCCCGACCGTCGACGAGTACGGCACATTGATGGTGAGTTTGCCTGGTCTGGTCAGGGGCTGGTGCCCATACAATTTCGATGTCTTGCAGCAGCGCCGACGAGCACTGGGCGGGCCTGCAGCATAAGCACCACGGGGGCACGACCTACAGGCTGCAGTGCTGGCGCCTGGCCTTGCACCGGGCGGTGCTGCTGTTGAGCAGGTCGTCTCCCCCGTCCGTCTTGCAGATGAGGTGGTCCTGCTTGCAACAGACGGCGACAGTCCTCTAGCACATCTCATGCGGGCATCTCATGGTCGGCCTGCAATGCTCCGATTACCATTTACCCGGCGACTTTTGAACATGCCCTAGCACGATTTGTTTTCTAAGTTTGCGCAGCAGCGCACGCATTTTAAAAGAGTGCTAAATAAAACTACCCAGCCTGCATTTTTCAATCCGGACGACGCAAATATCTTGGCAGCGCGGCGGAAAGGCTCTCAATCGCCTCGTCGCCGAGCACTAGGGAGCACCGAAACACATGGGCGTCAGGCAGCAACAAGGAGGCGTGAGTGGCCACCGGTAACGGCGTGAAAAGTGGCGACCCAAGCATCAGAAAACGGCTGAAAGATATCCGAATGCCCTACAAAATTGCAGACCCAACGACCCGAAAATGCAACCTGGTTGGAGGCAGGCTAAAGCGCGCAGCCCTCCACAGGGCAGTGCACTTGGTCGAGAGCTGTTTGGTTTAATACTGTATTTAGCATAGCAACTTTTTCTATCCAAAAGACAGGGCAGAAATATCCTCCCAGTTCGAGATGAAATGGTCGTCTAGTACGCGAGCACTCGGACCTGCGCCGCGTACCTAACGCGGCGCAAATATCACAGCGGAACTGGAGGCCCGACGAGCCGGTGGTTGGTGACGGCATGTAAACGGGCGACTGTCAAGAGATTCCTACCCCGTGCACACAATTAAACAAGCATGATGCCACCGCCGTTTACAGAAGAGTATCCCCTGATTGTATAACACTTTGTACCATGTCAGCAGCGCCTTACAAAACATATCAAAAAAGACGAGGGACGGAGCCAGAAGTGCCCTTTTTGCATCAAGTAGGTTCTACTAGTATGATTGCACACAACACTTCCGACGAGTCTCGGGCTTTCAGCTATTCCATTCCTGAAAGTAGAGGTCTCAGGTTAAGTTAGTTAGCCGGTGGGGGCACTTCCAAGGGCAGTTTCTTCTTGAAGTTCAGCTGAGCTTGCTTCCTGGGCTTCGTAGGATCTAAGACAGACCAGAGACGTAATTTTAGCTCATGGGCAGTGTGTGGAGAAATGGACTAGACAGGGATGTAATGCAATCAATTGCGAAGTACAAGTGCTATACTAACCTGGTTTGGTTTGCTTGTTGGTGGAGATAACTGAGGACTTCCACTGATTGTACGCTTGTTTCTCCATCTTCTTGTGCCTTTTGTGGGTTGGTAGCTGAAATTGCAAGAATCAGGCAGCAGCCACAACAAGGATATGAAAAAAAATGCCCAGAATATCAAACTGCAAACTATGAGGACAAAAACCAGTGTCAACATGTCTGGCAAAGAGAAGCTAGTATAACAATTACTAGCTGTGAGTATATGTTGGATGTTATGTAGATGCATTTCAACTCACTTCATTAGTGCCTTGGGTTAATCAAGTACTCCCTCCGTTCCATAGTCATGGTTTTAGTTCAAATTTGGAACAGAGTACCAGACTATTATGGCTTTATGTCATGAATTTCAGAAGTAGCAATCAGAGTAATACTTGAAAGGTAGAGGGACGTTAAGCAGGTTCATACATCTAGCTCGTCATCATTGTCATCCCCAGATGATTCATCAGAATGATCGCTGTCATCCTCGTGTTTCCTTTTGCTAGGCAAAACATCCAGCAGCTCTGCATCAACAATTGCAAATTAGAAGCTATTAGAAAAAATGACAATCACCAAATCCACAAACTTTTAGCATATCATGTATGAAGAATGATTGCATCAATATTTGAGCGTGCGCAGATACCTCTATTCCCTTTGATAGAGGTTGGATCCTTCTTCTCCTTGGCTATCCCAAAAACATCAAAACAAAGGTCTCCCATAGATGTCGAAACCTGAAGTCAGCACAAATAACAGTCAAAACAGGATAATGTGTAGCACCAATCTAAACATGTTTGTGATGACAAACTTAGCAGACGCTAGCACAGATGAGATGAGGGAATGGACCACTATATGCAAAGATATGACAATTCAAGTCCATTACCGTTGTAAATTCGGAGCTAGATGTACCACACAGGTCAATTAGCTTCAGTTTGTCAACTTTGAGCTGCAGGGAAATTGAGGAAAGGTTCAGTGCTACAAGAAGCAAATCATTTATGTGCCTTCAATGAGCATGCAGAGTGAACCATTTTTTTTTTCTGATTCTCTTGTCACCTTATGCCTCTTTGCACATAAATAGAATGCTGCTGCAGTAAACACTGGCCGACCAAAGTCCGTGCTTGAGCGGCGAGAAGGAGGCAATGCAGCCAGGAAACGTTCTTTGTACCTGAAACATACAATGTAACCATCAGTACATCATTCGAGGCTTCAGGCATAAGGTCTTTGCATTCCAGGCAAATTGCAGATTCAGACATTTACAGCAGGTTAGCCTTGCAGCACAACAGAACTAGCAAAGGGAGCAGACTTACAGCGCCAATCCCTTCTGCACAAAAGGTATCAACCTGACACAGCCGAACTGGATGCCCAATTCACGCACATCCAATGTCGTCCTACAAGAAGAAATCGCTCAACTCATCAAGGCGCGTCACTTGCGCGTATCAACTAGCGGAATAGAAGTGCAAAGTGGCATACTTGACGCCAAGCCCATTCTGCAGCGCGTTGAATGATCTGATGTATGCCTTCTCCGACATCCCACTCATCCGCACCGCCTCTGACCGATCAAATATCACCTGAAACCTGGACAGCCACGGACAAAGCAAACGGATCAGTCATGCCTTCAACCAACCAACAGAATCCTCGAAATGGGAAATTCGTCGAGCACTTAGAGAGCAAGCCAAACTCACTTGGTCGCGGCGATCTCGAGGCAGATGATGGCCTTGCACACCTCCCCCTGCGCGAAACCAGCATCAGAGACACGTACACCAGAGAGATCGAGGGAGGAGAAGTGGTTGAAGGGGCGGTGCGGGAGGCTTACGATGCCGAGGACGGAGGAGTCGAAGTTGATGTCGCAGAGGCGGCGGAGCTCGGCGGCCTTGCGCACGACGGGGCGGGACCCGGAGAGGCCGAGGCGGGCGGCGATCGCCGACATGTCCATGGCCGCGGCCGCCGGCGGTGGGTTGGCGGCTGGAATTGGCGCGAAGCGGGAGCGGGGGCGGGAGGGGGAGACGGTTTCGGCATTGGAGGGGAGAAATAGTGGGCGATCTGGTCGGTTTTCGGATTGTTTTGGCGGGGAAGGGAGATGACGCGCGCTGGGAATATGCTATTTTTCGCGCCTATGCCCTTCGGAGTCGCGGCTCCGGGGGCCAGTGAGTGGGTGGGTGGGCTTGGTTGCTGGGTTGGGTATTGGGTTAGGCTCGGGTGGGCTTGTGAGTGGTCTGCCTAGATGATGATGTGGATCTGCTATTTTTCAAGGGAAATAGCAAGGCCCAAAGAAATATATAAGAGAAAAATTAACTTTTTTACTTGTTCTATAAAGGGGTGTGCTACGCGGCGGCCGGCGGATCTTAAAGAACGGGCGCCTCAACAGCCGTTCGATCGGAAATCATCCAACGCCCAACGCCGTCCTCATAATTGCAAAAGGATAGTCATACATAACCCTTTTGCAACAGAGCTCATGTTGCAAAAATCTTTTGCAACATAGGTGATGTTGCATCTTTTTCGTCTTCGCTTTTTTCAAGTTGCGGAAGAAATTTTTGCAACAAAGATGATGTTACAGATTTTTTTTTCTTAACTTTTTTCAGCATGGGTGCTATTACGGAAGGCAATTTTCTAACACACATGGTGTTGCAAAAAATATATAGAAACGGGCACGCAAAGACACGAGTCGCACAGGAGAGGTGACAGACGCTCGTGTGCGGTCCACCGACTGAAATGAAGTGTTTCCATTTTATAAAGTGATCCCATAAATTATAATGAAGGGCGTGTCCGTTCTTCAGAGACTGGAAAAAAATCCAAGTCAATAATCGCACATTAAGTCTTTATCTAACAATTAATATTTTCAGAGTTGTGTTTTTTTTTTCTTTTGAGAAATATTTTCAGAATTATGTACAGCTATGATTGCAGACCATCTGACGAGGCACAGAAGGCCCAATTGCGGCCCTCTATGCAACCATATGTTATTTGCATTTCGTTTTTCCCTCTAGATTTAACTATTTTTTACCCCTAAAAAAATCTGCTTTTTTCAATGAAGATAGTAAGGCCCAAAGAAATATATAAGAGATAACTATTCTACATTTTGTAAAGTGATTCCATAAATACCCGGTTTTTTATCCATCCTCGTGAAAGGGTTTCAATGACGTCGAATCGTGGTGGTATGACTTTGTGCAAGGTAGTCGATGTCACTGTAAGGGCATGGCATCGCTTGCAATGCATATGGCTTGGGGAAATGGAATAAGTGCAATGCGAGAGTCTTCAATATTAAATATGCTACACGGCCATTGCCTTCGCACTAATTCGTGGCAAGGCTAGTAATTGGGTGAATGCAGGAGCCAAAGACTTGTGTAATGATATGCCGAAAGAATAGACTTTGTTCTCGCAGGGCGGCCCTCAAACGTGTAATTTTATTGAAGACTTTCTTTTAAATAAATGTGGCAAATATTTTACCGTTTAAAAAAAAGTTTAGCATGTGCATGGCCATTGCAGCAACAAAGGTAGCACGAAAATGTTTGTTTAGCTGAATACTCTGTCACTTTTTTTGGGTTCTAGTAAGTTTTTTTTTTGCGGGGAAGTTAGCTTGTGATTTACCTGTCAATAATAACGCGGTTGTGTAAATAAATGTTCATCAAATTCTGACCGTAAATTACCTTATATTTTGATGATTAGAAGTTTGATAAGTAAATTGAAGTGAAATTGGTTTAGAAGATAAGCAAATTAAGGTGATTGATTATCGTATACATGGAAGGTTGGACGAAGGGGTGGTGGAAAGAAAGGTGAAATGGAACCTTGCGTTCGTTTTAAGTAGTAGAGATTTGTAGAAAACTCTACTCTCCCCTCCCCCAAAAAAACTTATATGCAGAGTAAATAAAAACGGAGGGAGTATCTTATTTTTGTCGCAGTCGCCCGATCAAACAGTACTGTACGTAGCACGATCGTTAGAGGCAATTGGGAGGCGAATATAGCTCCGAGGGACGACCCATGTACACCATACTGGTTTGCTCCTGAATCGAGATTGAGTACAGCGAGCTAGGGTCATGCAGGCACCTGCCTCCCCACGTACGTACGCATGTACACACGTACTGGTATGTGCAGTGCTTCTACATCGAATGCACCCCCGTTACGAAATGGCCGATCAGGTCAATAATTTGCCGCTCTGTTGTGTTGAGATCAATTGGACGGACACGGCTGCAGGAGCCGTCCGAATATATCCGTGTTAATGATTCGACAGCAAAGATCGATGCGTGCGTGACCGAGACGAGAATGTTAGACAGATCGACCGGCAGGGCGATCTCGGACCACAAGAACATGGTGCGTGCATGACCTCCTGGCCAATTGCATGCATCCCCAAACAACGATCGATCGATAACTCGCACTGTAGACTGTGTAGTAGTGCCTACGCAGCATGGCAACGGCAACTGGGCAACTTGCGTCCATCTATCCCTGCCTGGTATGTTCGCAAAGTCGATGGCAACGCGTGGTCTAGGCCGCGGTTGCGACGCACGTATGTGAAGGATGGCATCCATCCCTGACTCCAAAATTCCTTTCATGTGAGGACGGAGCGTCGACTCATTGGCTGGGCAGTTGGGGCAGCTGCTAGCCCACCCGAGTTCAACCCCTGCCTTTGACGCGCGGTGCTCACGGAATTTCTCCTATAAAAAAAACCAACGAGGATTAGCCCTTGGGTTGTTCTCATTTTTTAAAAATTCCTTCAATGCTAGTGACGTGCCGACGTGCGTGACACGTGCGAGACCGACACCCCGCGTGACACGGACACACAGGCTAGGACTCGGCTCGAGTGCGGAGCCACGGGAGGATGCGCGCGCGCCAGGGCACGTCTGGAGCGCGATCCCCGCCGATTTTTGTGCGCGCCCCGGCGCCCCGTGCGCGGAGAACCGGATGGTGGCGGCACCGACCGACCGGCCGCGGGCATCGTCACGTCGACAGCGTGGTGTTAGATTCCCCTTGACAAAACCGATCGACTGGCATCGCTGGATTTGGGAGGCGCACCATCAATTTGGGCTGACTTTGATCGCGTTGCGGAATGATTTCTGCCGGGCAGTTTTATGGCGAGGAGAGGGATGTCTGAGCTGACTTTCTCCACCTCCACCCCATCCGTCGCGTTCAGCATGCGTAGTGCCACTGGCTGTTACTTAATCCCTTTATTCCAATGATGATTAATAATCTCTTGGGATAAATCTCGTAGTTTGTGTGATCTACCTTTTTCTTTACCTTAAGCGATCGGTCAGTATTGCCAATTGGTGCCACCGCTAGACCAGTTATTTCACTGCTCGGAGTCGGGACGAAACAATGCAAGGTCACAAACGTACAACTAGCGGTCACATTTTTTTTAAACGGTGGCGTAAGATTTGCCTCACCTATTAAATAAGGAGAAGTTAGAGTTTTACAAATGACACGCCCTCACGGCATGGCAATTACTCATATTCCCTAATTTCTTAGCACTCATAATAACCCAAAGTTTTGCCTCATCAATGATGGCCTTGAGAAGAATCGATGGTGGCACACACTTGTGCCGGAAGACCCTGAAGTTTCTTTGGTTTCAAATAGTCCAAGAGAGGAGCATGGTGAGGGAGGCCATAGCTTGTCTATTGGGAATTTGTGTGTCATCCCTCTTATCCCACCAATTGTTGAGGGAGCCCTCCAAATGCCATGTGGTGGTGTCCATGTTCTCAATACCCAGCTTCTCAATGACCAACCTCCAGAGGGCCTATCCTATGTCTCGCATTAAGCGAGACAGGGGCGAACCCCTCGCTGAAGGGAACCACCACTTGGGCTGGCCCACACGCGCGGGAATCACCAAGCTGCTTTTTTTAACGTTTTTTGCTTTCATTTTTTACTTTTCTTTATACTTTAAAATATTCTAAATATATATAATACTAAAAACTCTTCAAAAACACATTTGAAAAATGTTAAACAGGTATTTGAAAAATGTAGAATAAGTACTAAAGAAAATCAATCAAGAATTTAAAAAAATGTTGAATAAGTATTTGAAAAATGTCGAATCAGTATTAAAAAATGTTGAATAAGTATTTGAAAAATGTTGAATCAGTATTAAAAATGTTGAATGAGTATTTGAAAAATGTTGAATAAGTATTAAAAAATGTTGAACAAGTATATAAAAAATGTTGAATAAGTATTGAAATGTTGAGCAATTATTTGAAAATTTTTGAACAAGCGTTCGGATAATGTTGAACATTTATACAGAAAATGTTGTTCACTTATTAAAAAAAATTGACATATACGGAAATGTAGACTGAAAACGAAAACAAGCATAAGAAAAAAATAAAAGGAAAACATGAGATCTGTCGACGGTCCAAATACGATCTGTCGACGGTCCAAATACGATCTTGAAGAGCTAACCACGTGGAAAATTTGACTTTGAGAGGCGCCCAAACCTTTCAAACCATGAGATCCATGGGGATAGAGTCAACCCAAGGAATTGAGCCTTTTATGCGGTGGAAGCCGAATATATGCCATCATTCGAGTGCTTCCAAACAATATCATCATCAATTTGCTCGTCCAGGTGGAAGTCGTGCACAAGCGTCCATAGAGATAAGAATTCCGGGATATGGCCACCGGAGATGACGATGTTGTGGTTTATTTTTGTCATCCAAGCATTCCTCTTTAGTACCTCCCTCACTATTCAGCTCTTCAGCGGCGAGGCCTCATAGATTAGCGCGTGGCGCCCTTTGGTTTGAGCCCATGCAGCCATGGCCAGTCACAAAAAGGGGCCTTGGCCCCATTACCAGCATTAATTGCGGTGGAGGCATAGAAGAGTTGACCTTGCACTTGACCCCGGTCGTATTATCGGAGCCCTACCAAAGGAATGCTCTCTTGAGTTTGTTGAGGTTATGCAAAGAGCTTGGAGGCACAATTAGAGGCGAACATGTACGTACTTGTTGGGAGGAGAACTGCTGCTCGAAGACTGAGTATGATTACCATCAGTGGGATTTATAGTTTTCAACACAACGATAAATTCATGATGCTTTGAAGAAGAAGCATGACATGTCAGCCAGACTGTCTTGAGCCCAATCCGTCGTGGTCCACATGAGACTATACATGTGTCATTTTTTGAAATTGTGAACATTTTTTAAATTTTTGAATATGTTTTAAAAATTAAGAACATTTTTAATGGGTGAAAATTTCTCGAAATTTGGGAAGAATTTTTGGAATTCACTGACATTTTCTTTTGTTTTGACGATTTTTTAATTCATGAACATTTTTTGAACAGATAAACTTTTTTTAGTTTTGGATTTTTAAATTCGCGAATATTTCTTGAACTTTGTGAATTTTTAAAAAGTCATGAACATTTTCTTAATTTTAGAATATTATTTCAAATTCATGAACATATTTTGAATAAGCTATGGTTTTTGAAAATCAGGAACATTGTTTGAGCATGCAAACATTTTTTCACAATCACAAATATTTTTTGAATCCATGATTATTTTCCAAAATCATGAACGTCTTTTGAATTCACAAACATTTTATGATTCTCAAACTTTTTTTTGAAATTCACTATTCAAAATTTTTAAACTTTTTTGTAATCCCAAATTATATTAAAGAAGAAAAAAACTGAAAAGTAAAAAGGTAGAAAAACAGGGGCGTCCCTCCCTGCACATGGGCCGGCCTAGAAAACGTGCGGGGGAGCGGGATGTGCATGTTTCCACCATATTGAGCGGGTAGGTCGATGAATAGGAGCTCCCCCTTTTTTTATTTGCCCTCTTCTCCTTTGTTCTTTCCCATGGGTGATGTCATTGGCTTGGTTAGGGCATCTCCAACGCCGACCCGCAAATTTGCTCACGTATCCGTCCGCAGGCAGGGGGAGCCTGTCCGTGGATACTGATGCGGGAGCCAGCCATCCAACGCTATTTGCATACATTTCACGCCGGGTTTTCAGCAGACCTGACGAAATTCATCAAACCCAATGGAATTCATCAAAGTTCCGATAGTAATAGGACAAATCATCCATATACATAGGATGCAAATAAGTCCCATACTACAATAGTTCAAATTCAACGAGATTAACCGGATGTTCAACAAGTTTTTCATGAGCGGATCATGTATTACCACACATACTGCCCCTTCAGCTTCATCCAACATTGTATGTACCTAAATAGCCATCCCTCTATCTTGTGGTACATCATGGCAACACGTACGAGCTACATCATGTGTAGAGTAACGTTGAGAGAATGAATGATTCAGTCAACAAGTTGAGTAAGAAAAAGAAAAACTTACGATCTCCTCCGTTGCCGCGCAATGGCCACCTTGCCTCCAGCCGAGCAACCGTTTCACAAAACTTGGTGATGGTGGTTTGGATGGTGTATCATCAATATGATAACGACTTCACATTGCGTTGTTGGATGATGTGCATGTCGTAGGGTGCAATGTGCATTTGCCTGCCGAGCATGGTGTCCTCCATGGACGTCGTCGACAGGGAGCGGAGTGTACCTAACTCTGGACAGGTCCTGGTTGGATGGCGTCGTCATAAAAGACGAGCGGGCGCATCGGTGCTAGTTGCGGAGGTCCGACAATGCGTGTGTGGCGGCCGGAGAGGTACAACGGTGGTGTCGGAGAAGTAGGGTGCGGATGCAAAGCAAGGGGGAGAAGGGACGGATTGGAAGAAAATGGGATCGGGAGGGGGATTCAATGGGCCGGGGTGTCGGAATCCTATGTGGCTGCTGTGCGGACTCCCGCAAAGCCCCCAACTTTGCTTCCAATTAGCGAAAAAAAGTGTGTCCGGACTCATCGACAGACCGATGCATACCCGTGTTGGATTGGTTCGGAAATACGAGGACGATTTGAGAGTCGGTGTTGAAGATGCCTTTAATCCTCTAATAAATGGAAAACCGACCCTGCAGTGCAATTGCGAGCGGCGACGTACGCTCCCTGATCGGTGTGAATGTGTGATTACAGACATAAAGTGCAGTTCCAAGCTGTCAATAATCCATGCATGCATGTGTTAGTGATCACTTGCATCATGCATTTCTGCTAGCTCACAGATTAATCAAAAAGTACCCAAGAGCATGCAGATCTAAATGGTGATGATGGTCACGCACAGTATACGGTGAAGATCCGGCAACAGTGCTCAGCACAAGTACTAGCATAGCATATTTGGCAATTGGCAGTATTGATGATGGAATCAGTACAGTGACACGGCGCTCCTGCTTGTATGCCAAGTGCATTCGGTCCATCCAGTGGCTTACCATCGATCCAGCAAAATTGTCAAATGGCCTGAAATCTCTTGTTATGGCTTCTTTGCATTGTAGGGTTCTTTTGTACAAATTCTGCGAAAATACAATTAGTTTGTTGTTTTTTTCTTGTAAGAGTCTTTTGTATCGATTGTGGTTGCCAAAATTCTATGGAACTAAATAACACCCCGCGCATATGATGATACGTAAACCGAATAACTTTGCTCTCATAGTACATATATGATCTTGAGATGAAAATTTGCAATGGACACCATACTTGGAGTATAATTATAAAGATTGCAAAATGTGAATTATGAGATCAAGTTTTTTTTACTAAATAGAGTGGTGTGACATAAGTAATCTCATATAACTTCCATAAATATTAATCTATGTATAAACACACTAAAGAACATAGATTTTTGAAATGGAGACCCTATGAAGGGTTATCTACAAATTTCCATTTCGAGTTAATTATTGTGCATTATATGTAACTCTTGTTGTAAACCAGTCTTCATATATGCATACTTAACATCTGCACAAAGGTTGAAAACTAAACACAAATATTGGCTATTGTAGTATCTTGGTATACTTGTCAGTTGTCATAGAGTGATGGAGCGCCAGTATCAATAGTAAGAACAAAACCAATCATGATCATCGGAGCAAAATATGAAAAGAGTAGCATTTCCTTTCTACATTTTTGCCATAGGAAGTATCAATTCTTTTGTCTCAAAGTTTTGCTAAAAAGAATTTTTTTTTGCAGTGGGGTTTAACCCCACTGTTTTCGCCTCATGTAAGGAACATATCTTACTATTTGAATTACCACAAAAACAGTTCCAAATCCAAAAAACAGGATCGTCTCCCGTCTCTTAGGCTATTGTATCACATAGACATACACACTAATTCAGTCCCTAGATTTAAAAGCCGAGTCCACAATCCTTCAGACTACGGAGCTTAATGCTAAACTAGAGGCGGAGATGCGATTGAAAGAGCTTCTCCGTGAAGAGGAATTGAAGTTGGCGCTGCGGGTTAAGGTTCGCAAAGTTGTCCAGGGGGACGCGAACACTCAATTCTTTCACATGATCGCTAATGGCAAGCACCGAAAGAAAAGAATCTTTCAGCTTGAACAAGACGAAGGAACGATTTTAGGACAGGAAAACCTAAAATTATACATAACTGAATACTACAAGCAGTTGTTTGGGCCTCCGGAGGATAATTGTGTATCCCTGGATGAGTCTAGGATTGATGATGTTCCTCAACTGGCTGCAGATGAGAACGATATTTTGACTGCCCCATGCTCGGAGAACGAGGTGTTTGATGCCATTTCACAGATGAAAAATAATAAGGCTCCAGGGCCGGATGGATTTCCGGCGGAGTTCTATAAAAAGTGCTGGCATATTATTAAGGGGGATTTGTTACCGATGTTCCATGATTTATTCTCTGGACAGCTTCAGTTATTTCACCTGAATTTTGGAACGATAACTTTGCTTCCTAAGAAAACAGTGGCTGTGCGAATTGAGCAGTTCAGGCCGATCTGTCTTCTTAACGTTAGTTTCAAAAAATTTACCAAGGTTGGGACTAATAGGCTCATACAGATTGCGCATTCTGTGGTACAGCACTCCCAAACTGCTTTCATGTCGGACAGAAACATCCTGGAAGGAGTTGTGGTCCTTCATGAAACGCTCCACGAAATTCACACGAAAAAACTGGATGGAGTTGTGTTCAAGGTGGATTTCGAGAAAGCGTACGGTAAGGTCAAATGACCCTTCCTTCAACAGGCCTTGCGTATGAAAGGTTTTGATGAAGCCCGGCGACGACAGGTAGAATCCTTCACGCAAAAGGGGAGTGTCGGAATTAAAGTGAATGACGACATAGGTCATTATTTCCAGACACATAAGGGCCTGAGACAAGGGGATCCGATGTCTCCTATTTTGTTCAACATTGTAGTTGATATGTTGGCAATTCTAATAGGAAGGGCCAAGGATGCTGGTCAAGTGGGTGGCTTGGTGCCTCATCTAGTGGATGGAGGTGTGTCCATCCTACAGTACGCTGATGATACTATCATCTTTATGGAGCATGACTTGGCAAAAGCGAGAAATATGAAGCTGGTGTTATGCTTATTTGAATAATTGACCGGTTAAAGATTAACTTTCATAAAAGCGAATTGTTCTGCTTTGGAAGAGCTAATGAGGACAAAGAGGATTATAGGCAATTGTTTGGGTGCGAATTAGGGGTTTTACCTTTTACGTATCTAGGTATACCAATCCACCATCGTAAGCTAACAAATAGAGAATGGAAGTGCATTGAGGATCGATTTGAGAAGAAACTGAGTTGCTGGAAGGGCAAGCTCATGTCATACGAAGGCCGATTAATTCTATTAATTCGGTTCTCACGAGTATGCCTATGTTTCTCTTGTCTTTTTTTGAGGTTTTAGTTGGAGTTAGGAAAAGGCTGGACTTCTATCGACCCCGTTTCTTCTGGCAGAGTGATGAACTAAAAAGAAAATACAGACTCGCCAAATGGGACATTATTTGTCGACCAAAAGACCAAGGGGGTCTTGGCATTGAAAATCTTGAAGTCAAGAACAGATGTCTTCTCAGCAAGTGGTTGTCTAAGTTATCTGTAGAGACAGAGGCCACATGGGCGCAGATTCTCCGTAGTAAGTATCTTCACTCCAAAACTTTGTCCCAGGTGACAGCAAGACCGACGGATTCGCCTTTTTGGAAAGGGCTGATGAGAGTCAAATCAGCCTTTTTCAATAGGACAAAGTTTATAATTGGAAATGGCAACAACACGCGTTTCTAGGAGAATACTTGGCTAGGAGAGACACCCCTCGCACTTCAATACCCGTCTCTCTTTATAGTATTGTTCAACGACGCGACGCGTACGTTGCTACAACATTTCAGTCCATCCCCCTCAATATTCAATTCAGGAGAACGCTAGCTGGTAATCGTTGGGAAGCTTGGCTCCATTTAGTGAGTAGACTGATGGAGGTCCAACTGTCTCAACAACCCGATCAGTTGCGCAGGAAGCTTACTAGGACTCGGGAGTTTACAGTTAAATCGATGTATCTCGATGTTATCAATTCTAGCTCCATTCCTAGTTCCAGACATGTTTGGAAAGTCAAAGTTCCTTTGAAAATTAAAGTGTTTATGTGGTTTGTACATAAACAAGTCATCTTAACCAAGGACAATTTGGCAAAGTGTAACTAGACAGGACCTACTAGGTGTAGTTTTTGTGATCGGGATGAAACTATCAAACACCCTTTTCTTGACTGCCTGATGCAAAAGTGTGACGCCCGGATAGTTAAGCTACAGTAATCCCACGCTAACGGTGCCACGTCACCCCGGTTACTGTTGATAATATCGCGTTGGATCAAAACCGTTTCAAAATTCAAATTCAAATTAATGTCAACAATAAAAGTTTTTCAAAATTTAAAACAAAAATGTTCGGGAGGTGCCATATTTTGCATAAGTAAATATGGTGTAATAAACACATTTTTATAAAATGCCTAGATAATTTAAAATGATTTAAAACAGAAAAGAAAATAAATAAAAAGAAAAGAAATTACAAAATAGAAACAAACAAACAAAAATAAATAAAAGACACCCCCCCGCTGGGCCAACCGGCCCAGCTAACCAACCAGCCGGCCGGCCCACCCCCTGCCTACTAACCCACTCCCCCTCCCACCGTAACCCTAACCCACTACCGCTCTCCCACTCCCCCCCACGACGCCACTCCCTCTCCCCCTCTCCTCTCGATCCCATCTGGATCGGGGAGGGGCTCGATCCCACGCCTCCCGTCGCCGCCGTGCTCCACCACCGACGCCGCCGTTCGGACTCCCCCCATCCCGGCGCCCGCCTCCTCAACCCCCCTTCCCGGCGCCCCCACACTCGGCTGGTTCTGGATCGGGGAGGGGCCCGATCCCGCGCCGCCCTGCGCCCCCGACGACGGTGCCTCCTCCCCGGAGCCCCTGCTCGCCGACGCCACCGTCCCGCCCTGCCTCTCCACCACCGGCGCCTTCGGACCTCACCGCGCCCCGTGGTCGTCATCCACCCCACCAGCGCAAGGCCACGGTGCCCCCCATCGCCGGATCGTCGTCGCTCCTCCGCGTCGACCAACAACATGACGACCGCGTCGACTTGCTGCTCCGACGCCTCCCCGCCCCCCTCGAGCTCGCACGCGACCTCCCCTGTGATCCCCTTGCCCAATCCCTCTCCGCCTCCCGCCATAGGTCGCCGTCCGCGCTCACACCCTGCTCCGCCCTGGACGCGTCGCCCCGTGCCCGTGCGCGGCCTCGCCGTGGTTGCCCGCCACCATGTTTGGCTGCGCCCGCGCCGCGCCTGAGCCCCGTCCCTGCTCGCTACCCCTGCCGCCTCCTGCTGCTACCGCCTACGAGCACAGCTGGTCGCGCCCGTCGCCCTGCACCCATCGTCGCCGCCCGCCGGCGAGCGCGCGCCCCGGCTTGCCGTGCCTTCCCCCCCGTTGGCCGTGCCTGAGGCAGCGGACGGGCGCCTATTGTGCCCGTTGCGGTTGCAACCGCACGCCCCACGCCCGCTATGGCCCCTGTGTCTATGACATGGGGGCCCACACTCCAGAACGTTTAATAAAAAAGAATTTAAATAATAATAATAAGTAAAAATATTAATTAATTAATTAACTAAATTAATCATGTCTAATTAATCAAATAACTAAACTAATTAAACTGTTAGTTAATTATTTAATCAGTCAATGACACTTGGGCCCACCCCTAATTAATCCTGATTAGGTTAATTAATATGTTTAATTAATATGTGTCACTGATCAGTGGGACCCCCTGGTCAGGTTGACCAGTCAACCCTTATTGACTGTTGAAGCCGAAGCTCTTTTTGACGTCAGCGACGGAGCGGCGCGCGCCGGCTTGGACTGGAACGCCTGCTAGGCTAGGTCTGCTTCCGGCCGCCCTCGCAACGTGCAGGTGTGCAATGGGCGATGGGCCCAGACCCCTGCGCGCATAGGATTTAGACCGGCGTGCTGACCTCTCTGTTGAGCCTAGGTGGGGCTGCGACGTGTTGATCTTCCGAGGCCGGGCATGACCCAGGAAAGTGTGTCCGGCCAAATGGGATCGAGCGTGTTGGGTTATGTGGTGCACCCCTGCAGGGAAGTTTATCTATTCGAATAGCCGCGTCCCTCGGTAAAAGGACGACCCGGAGTTGTACCTTGACCTTATAACAACTAGAACTGGATACTTAATAAAACACACCCTTCCAAGTGCCAGATATAACCCGGTGATCGCTCTCTAACAGGGCGACGAGGAGGGGATCGCCGGGTAGTATTATGCTACGCGATGCTACTTGGTGAACTTACCATCTACTCTCTTCTATATGCTGCAAGATGGAGGTGGCCAGAAGCGTAGTCTTCGACAGGATTAGCTATCCCCCTCTTATTCTGGCATTCTACAGTTCAGTCCACCGATATGGCCCTTTACACATATACCCATGCATATGTAGTGTAGCTCCTTGCTTGCGAGTACTTTGGATGAGTACTCACGGTTGCTTTTCTCCCTCTTTTCCCCTTTCTATACCTGGTTGTCGCAACCAGATGCTGGAGTCCAGGAGCTAGAGATCCCGAGGATGATTCTACATGGAGTTCAGCTTCGAGGAGTAGTTAGGAGGTCCCAGGCAGGAGGCCTTTCCTTTTCGATCGTTGCTACTTTTGTGCTAGCCTTCTTAAGGCAAACTTGTTTAACTTATGTCTGTACTCAGATATTGTTGCTTCCGCTGACTCGTCTATGATCAAGCACTTGTATTCGAGCCCTCGAGGCCCCTGGCTTGTATTATGATGCTTGTATGACTTATTTATGTTGTAGAGTTGTGTTGTGATATCTTCCCGTGAGTCCCTGATCTTGATCGTACACATTTGCGTGCATGATTAGTGTACGGTCAAATCAGGGGCATCACAAGTTGGTATCAGAGCCGACTGCCTGTAGGAATCCCCCTTTCCAACTCCTTGGCCGAAGTCGAGTCTAGTCACTGAAAAACTTTTACTAACATGGTTGTGTGGCTTACGGGCCCACGTTGCCATTGGGTGGTATTAGGATCTTTTACTCCTTGTCTATACTCCGGGACTCTGATCTCTCTTCTATTCGGGTTAAGTGAATTTTGCTAAATCTAACATTAGGATCTCGTTATCACTTTCACCCGGAGAGCCCCTTATTACTGATGATCGTCTGCTGCACGTGAAGACCCTGAAGACACTCCCCGCTGTTAACCCGAGAACTTGTGTTCATCGCGTTTGCAATTCCCCTTCCACCGTCAACCCTTATGGATAACTACATGCAGTTGTCATTCTTACATTCATCCCTAGTTGGTCTTGTTATTACAAGATACCCCGAAATACTCGTCGTTGTTTCGAGAATCCTTTTTGCCTACTGCCTTGCTGTTCTTTGCCACATGAATACCACTATGGATAATTTCTAGCACTCACCGGATATTTGCTCATCCCCAGTTGATTCATGTATTTCACAAAAGTCTTCAAAATACTATTTGAACTTCCGAAAATCCGGAGTAGCCTATTGCTCTTGAAATTCTTACTTGCTTGCATTATGGTTAATCCCATAAGTCTACAATCTTATTGGCATCTCTTGTCATTATCATTTTGAGTCCGTTGATTCAATTTGTTGCGAATGTTCGCAATCCTCAATCAGATCCTAGAATTCATCCTTTCGGCTCAGACGTCATTTTAAACATGAGCTGAATCTCGACCAATCAAGTTGTTGTCGATTTTACCCCTAAGCTTACTCAACTTATCCATCGTTAATCAGAGCGTTTGCTTCTGATCCTTTGATTTGGAAATCATAATTCCTTTACATGTGAGCTTTGAATTAGCCAGTTGTTTCTATAATCTAAGGCCCTTGCCTCGATTCTTCCTCTGGTTGTGTGTCGATGCTCACATCAGCTCCGTTATGAACCATCAAGTCCTTTGTTGAATTATCATCTGACAGTGTCCTTCGTATACAAAAACCTCGAGAAGTTCTTTTCGGGATACATAATACCATTGGTAAATCCCGTTCTATGATTTGGCCAACCATGCTCTACTTTCGAGCTGGTGATATTTACTATTGAAGCTTGTGGTATATGTTTCCACGATACCCGGATGGGTTGAACCTATGCCTTCCTTAATATGTGTGAACTCGAAATTTTTCACGAGTCATACTCTTCTGGTATTTTGCCAGATAAAATTTCAACACTACAACTTCTTCGAAAGTGAGGAGTGAATGAATGGTCATGCATTGGAGAAGTGGGAGTAGACCTTGAACTTGTGTTCATGCCCATGGAAACGATGTAGATCTTATCATTAGAAGCTTCTCTTAAATTAATTATTCCCTTGGTATAAGTTCATCTTATATCTGGGATCTGGCCTTTTGCAATCGTGGTTCCGACCATGTTCTCCTTTAAATACCATTTCTCGTACAAGTTGAGCACTTGTCTTCTGCAGAGCAATACCCCAGTCCAACCTCTACTTTGGTTTGTCGTCGAGTATTACCCCCCTGGTATCTCGAGATTATCACGGAACAGCATAACTTCTTATGAGTTCTTCATCAAGTACTACCTTCTCACTGATTACAGTTTTTCACGGGCTTCGAGTTATTAAACACTCAAGGACATCGATAACTGAATCGAGTCCGCATCACGATTAAACAACTCTTAGTAATCCCCTTTGCTTACGAGTTCGTGCTCGATCACGTCATCCCTAGCCTGCTCGGCTATGTCATTATCGTGCCGATTTTAACTGTGCTACCTGGTCCTTCCCAGCGCACAAATTTCGACAGTGAGCTAATCTTGCGTCGATCTTCCTCGTCATATCACTTCTCCTTGAACAGCAAACTTGATTTCGAGTTTGTGTCCTACCCGTGGTTCCAATAACCTTTCGCTTTCATCATTCCTTTGACTTGATGTCATCGTCGATCAATTACATCTTCTTGAAAACCTCTCAACAAATTTGTCGTGATCATTGTCAACAGTTTGACTTCTTCCAAGTTGTGTGTCGAAATTCAGGATGAGAAATACCATCCTTGCCCCTCGATGAATTGTGTTATCATCGATAGCATTCTTGCCTCCCCCCAACACAAACTTGTTCATGTTTTGTGTTATACCTTGAGATCCTTGCTATCCAGCATTTGTTCTTCTTTACTTTGGAGTATTACCATCTTTTATATCAAGAATGTTGTGAGAATTTCACCACATCTTAAGAATTCTTGATATAGTAATACATCTTGCCGTCTACATTCAGTTCTTGGTCCCCATGTTGATTTTAACCGAAGTACCCACAAATGAACTGTGATGTGTAAAATTCAAAACTTCCAGCAACCCTATTGCTTGTAAGTTAATGAACGATAGTTTCATTCCTTGTGTATTGGCTATCGAATCACCATTCTAACATTGATCATGCTACCTAAGCCCATATTCGGGTGCACCTTTCAACCAATGTTTAATTGTGTATGTTTCCCTCGAGCATACATCATTAAGTCATTCGATCTAGCTAATGTTATCTCCTTGTTCACATAGTTGTGGAAATCCATCTTTTGGAAATCTCAATGGATTGTCGCTGAGTCAATCAGTCACCTCCTCACCTCTCCTTGACTTAATGATGAACCCTTGTTCGGAACTTGCTTCCATAGTTCATCTCCCGAGAATCTTCGATGTCGTTTCGACAATTTGTGTTGCACCTTTCTTCTCAGGCATCCTGAGTCTGAGTTATCCTGACACCAATCAGATCTGAATCTCGGTCAACTATGATGGTTGGAACATATTTCCAAGAGTTATTACATTGGTCTATTTATGACCCGGTAAGGTGATGTCATGCCTAACACACCTGGCCGGAGGACCTATTGTTATAAGTTTTCCTTTTTAGCAAGGTTAGCTATTCTTCCATGAGGAAATTGTAAGACTTACTCTATAAATTGTTCCTGATGGATCCTTTGTGTATCCATAGCCTGATCTTACCTAATGACCATGTCAATGCTATCTCGAAGCATGTTTGTGATACTCCGATTTTCAACAAGAACATTTGGAGCCCAATGCTAAATGTTTCCTACTCAATTATCCAAACACCGCTGTATGGGTAATGTCTTGAAATTTCTCTCCGCTTACCCAAAGAGTTTTCTACATTATATCCTGTCATGGATATCTTGCTTTGCTTGTCCTTGGGAAGGATATACCCTTGAAATATGTGTTTAAACACATTTTCCTTTCCATTGTTTTGTTTGATCTGATAATCATATTTTCATTTCCATTGTTTCGTTTAACCTTTCTTGTGATTAATATGATCTAAGCGGCCGTATTCTCCTGCTTATGTAAACACCTCGGTGTACAATTCTGTCAGCAAGAACCTGTTACTATTGTTGATGACATTCCGGTAGCCACCGATGGACGAGAACTTTGCCTATTGGTCCGCCTCGTTCAACGAGCAGGAAAATGGTTCTCTTCATCCCTCACCCTTGGTATCGACATTGTTGCTAACATAACTGATAGGCTACCCTTTGACATGTCTTGCTATCATGACCGTGCAAGGTGTCAACACCTTTCCTACTTTTAATCACATGGTGGGCCCATAACCCACAGTTCCATAGGATCGAAACCTGACTCTCGTGTACACCCCCTGTTTCCAAAGTTATTCCTCACACTTGGCTCCGTATGTAATTCATGGGCCACCTTCCTAGTGATCTAATCTGGTCACAGACATAATACTTATTCTCGTTGCTCTGTACCCCTTTCACACCTTGTTCAGGCATCGAACGATTGCCTACCCGCTTAAACTTCTCATGGTTCCTCCTTACTTTGCTCTCGAAATTTTCTTAAGTTTCACTTCGAGAGTTACTTTCCGCCACCTTCCCCCGATGTTAGCTACCAGGTAGTAAACCTTGCAGAGGTCCGTGCTTCCGTAATACCCCCTTATCCTTTCGTAAGTACGATGGAGATCCCGAAGGGAGACAACTTCATCATGATGCATTGGAATAAAGAATTGAAGACATCAACGAAAGGGATTAACTTCTTCGAGAAGATCCGTTAGAATATCGTAACCAAACCTTTCCCCCTTAGACCCCCTCTTAAATCTCGGGACGAGATTTCTTGTAGTGGAGGAGAATTGTGACGCCCGGATAATTAAGCTACAGTAATCCCACGCTAACGGTGCCACGTCACCCCGGTTACTTTTGATAATATCGCGTTGGATCAAAACCGTTTCAAAATTCAAATTCAAATTAATGTCAACAATAAAAGTTTTTCAAAATTTAAAACAAAAATGTTCGGGAGGTGCCATATTTTGCATAAGTAAATATGGTGTAATAAACACATTTTTATAAAATGCCTAGATAATTTAAAATGATTTAAAACAGAAAAGAAAATAAATAAAGAAAAGAAATTACAAAATAGAAACAAACAAACAAAAATAAATAAAAGACACCCCCCCGCTGGGCCAACCGGCCCAGCTAACCAACCAACCGGCCGGCCCACCCCCTGCCTACTAACCCACTCCCCTCCCACCGTAACCCTAACCCACTACCGCTCTCCCACTCCCCCCCACGACGCC
Organism: Triticum aestivum; assembly: GCF_018294505.1. Taxonomy (NCBI): domain Eukaryota; kingdom Viridiplantae; phylum Streptophyta; class Magnoliopsida; order Poales; family Poaceae; genus Triticum; species Triticum aestivum. Next base: position 111,075,447 of record NC_057799.1, on the reverse strand, counting down.
ACTCCCTCTCCCCCTCTCCTCTCGATCCCATCTGGATCGGGGAGGGGCTCGATCCCACGCCTCCCATCGCCACCGTGCTCCACCACCGACGCCGCCGCTCGGACTACCCCCCATCCCGGCGCCCGCCTCCTCAACCCCCCTTCCCGGCGCCCCCACACTCGGCTGGTTCTGGATCGGGGAGGGGCCCGATCCCGCGCCGCCCTGCGCCCCCGACGACGGTGCCTCCTCCCCGGAGCCCCCGCTCGCTGACGCCACCATCCCGCCCTGCCTCTCCACCACCGACGCCTTCGGACCTCACCGCGCCCCGTGGTCGTCATCCACCCCACCAGCGCAAGGCCACGATGCCCCCATCGTTGGATCGTCGTCGCTCCTCCGCGTCGGCCAACAACATGACGACCGCGTCGACTTGCTGCTCCGACGCCTCCCCACCCCCCCTCGAGCTCGCACGCGACCTCCCCTGTGAGCCCCTTGCCCAATCCCTCTCCGCCTCCCGCCATAGGTCGCCGTCCGCGCTCAGACCCTGCTCCGCCCTGGACGCGTCGCCCGTGCCCGTGCGTGGCCTCTCCGTGGTTGCCCGCCACCATGTGTGGCTGCGCCCGCGCCGCACCTGAGCCCCGTCCCTGCTCGCTACCCCTGCCGCCTCCTGCTGCTACCGCCTTCGAGCACAGCTGGTCGCGCCCGTCGCCCTGCACCCATCGTCGCCGCCCGCCGGCGAGCGCGCGCCCCGGCTTGCCGTGCCTTCCCCCCCGTTGGCCGTGCCTGAGGCAGCGACGGGCGCCTGTTGCGCCCGTTGCGGTTGCAACCGCACGCCCCACGCCCGCTATGGCCCCTGTGCCTATGACATGGGGGCCCACACTCCAGAACGTTTAATAACAAAAAAAACATAATTTAAATAACAATAATAAGTAAAAATATTAAATAAATAATTAATTAATTAACTAAATTAATTATGTCTAATTAATCAAATAACTAAACTAATTAAACTGTTAGTTAATTATTTAATCAGTCAATGACAGTGGGGCCCATCCCTAATTAATCCTGATTAGGTTAATTAATATGTTTAACTAAAATGTGTCACTGACCAGTGGGACCCCCTGGTCAGGTTGACCAGTCAACCCCTGTTGACTGTTGACGCCAGCATGACATCGTGCTGATGTCATAAATCCAATTTCGAATTAAATTAAATAATTAATTAAATTAAATAATTAATTAAATTCCAGAAATTAATAAATTCTTTTGAAAATCATATCTTTTAATCCGTAACTCGGATGGAAAAACTTTGTACATGAAAGTTGCTTAGAACGACGAGACGAATCCGGTTACGCAGCCCGTTCGTCCGCCACACATCCCTAGCATAGCAAACACACAACCTTCCCCCTCTGACTCATCTGTCCGAAAACGCGGAACACCGGGATACTTTCCCGGATGTTTCCCCCCTTCGTCGGTATCACCTACCACTACGTTAGGTCACCCCTAGCACCGCATATTGCCGTGTCTTGCTTTGTGTTACATTTGATTGCTCTATTATTTATTGTGTTCCCCCTCCGTTACTTCTTTCCGGTAGACTCTGAGACCGGTGCCGATGTCCGTGTGTTCGACTACACCGAAGATGACCCCTCCTTCTTGCCAGAGCAACCAGGCAAGCCCCCCCTTGATCACCAGATATCGCCTATTCTTCTCTATACTGCTTGCATTAGAGTAGTGTACCATGTTACTGCTTTCCGTTAATCCTATCCTGATGCATAGCCTGTCATTGTTGCTACAGTTGTTACCCTTACCTGCCATCCTACTGCTTAGTATAGGATGCTAGTGTTCCATCAGTGGCCCTACACTCTTGTCCGTTTGCCATGCTATACTACTGGGCCGTGATCACTTTGGGAGGTGACCACGGGTATATACTATATACTTTATATACGTGACACATGTGGTGACTAAAGTCGGGTCGGCTCGTTGATACCCGCAAGTGATTCTGATGAGGGGGCTGAAAGGAAAGGTGGCTCCATCCCGGTAGAGGTGGGCCTGGGATCCTGACGGCCCCCGACTGTTACTTGTGGCGGAGCGACAGGGCAGGTTGAGACCACCTAGGAGAGAGGTGGGCCTAGCCCTGGTCGGCGTTCGCGGATACTTAACACGCTTAACGAGATCTTGGTATTTGATCTGAGTCTGGCCATTTGGTCTATACGCACTAACCAACTACGCGGGAACAGTTATGTGCACTCGGCGTCGTGGTATCAGCCGAAGCTCTTTTTGACGTCAGCGACGGAGCCGCGCGCGCCGGATTGGACTGGAACGCCTGCTAGGCTAGGTCTGCTTCCGGCCGCCCTCGCAACGTGCAGGTGTGCAATGGGCGATGGGCCCAGACCCCTGCGCGCATAGGATTTAGACCGACGTGCTGACCTCTCTGTTGAGCCTAGGTGGGGCTACGACATGTTGATCTTCCGAGGCCGGGCATGACCCAGGAAAGTGTGTCCGGCCAAATGGGATCGAGCGTGTTGGGTTATGTGGTGCACCCCTGCAGGGAAGTTTATCTATTCGAATAGCCGCGTCCCTCGGTAAAAGGACGACCCGGAGTTGTACCTTGACCTTATGACAACTAGAACTGGATACTTAATAAAACACACCCTTCCAATTGCTAGATATAACCCGGTGATCGCTCTCTAACAGGGCGACGAGGAGGGGATCGCCGGGTAGTATTATGCTACGCGATGCTACTTGGTGAACTTAGCATCTACTCTCTTCTATATGCTGCAAGATGGAGGTGGCCAGAAGCGTAGTCTTCGACAGGATTAGCTATCCCCCTCTTATTCTGGCATTCTGCAGTTCAGTCCACCGATATGGCCCTTTACACATATACCCATGCATATGTAGTGTAGCTCCTTGCTTGCGAGTACTTTGGATGAGTACTCACTGTTGCTTTTCTCCCTCTTTTCCCCTTTCTATACCTGGTTGTCGCAACCAGATGCTTGAGTCCAGGAGCTAGAGATCCCGAGGATGATTCTACATGGAGTTCGGCTTTGAGGAGTAAGGAGGTCCCAGGCAGGAGGCCTTTCCTTTTCGATCGTTGCTACTTTGTGCTAGCCTTCTTAAGGCAAACTTGTTTAACTTATGTCTGTACTCAAATATTGTTGCTTCCGCTGACTCGTCTATGATCAAGCACTTGTATTCGAGCCCTCGAGGCCCCTGGCTTGTATTATGATGCTTGTATGACTTATTTATGTTGTAGAGTTGTGTTGTGATATCTTCCCGTGAGTCCCTGATCTTGATCGTACACATTTGCGTGCATGATTAGTGTACGGTCAAATCAGGGGCGTCACAAAAAGTGCTATGGCGGACGGTGCACATAGCCTTTAATATTACTCCTCCAAATTCTGTGAGCACGTTATTTAGAACGTGGCTTAACGGATAGAGGCCGAAACAGCGAGACACATTCGCGTAGGAGTATGTGCTTTATTGTGGGCAGTTTGGAATTGCAGAAATGACATGGTTTTTAACAGAACAACAAATTTTCATTTTTTGCAGGTTATCTTCAGAGCCACCGCTTTGATCCGTATGTGGTCGCTACTCACTCCGACGGAGGCCAGGGAGCATTTGGTTACTGGATCTATCCGGTGGGAGATGGTAGCACGGGATATATTCAACCGGTTTGGATGACGGTCATGTAATATGATAGGCAATTAGTTTCCTTATCTTGTTTATGCCGGCCGGTTGTGGCGCTATGGTTACCTTATTGTATGCTCTTTGTGAGCTTTTGTTTACTTTCTTTCTAACTTTAAGACTTTTGTTGAACCTATTTGCTTTTTAATAAAGTAGGCCGTATGCATCGTTCTGATGCAGAGGCCGGGGAGTCTCCCCTTTTCGAAAAAAAAGACATACACACTAATCGTTTTTGCAGTAATTGGGCCTGTTTTATTAATTAATCCAGCAAATGTACCGCCACCGCTGATTCCATCACCCTGATAATTCAGGGCATCCTCCCACATTCTCTTCATCTCCCGTTTCCATAGCATCTTCGAAAAGTGAAAAAGCACCTCCAGCCGGTCCTTTGAAGACGGGAGTGATCATCTTCGAAATGTGCTTAGCAGATGGCTCGTTCCCTTCTGATAAGTTTCTCCGAAGTCTGGCCTCGACATGACACCCTATCAGAACCTGAACCTGAGCTCATGTGGGTCAACCAAGACTTGGTGTGAACCAAGTGGTGTTTGACAACTGGTGTGCTACTGTTGCTGATGATAATCAGTTCTGTCTAGCAATTAAAGCAAGTTAATTTCTGAAGAATTGTGCACTTGCTTGATGGGTCAGTAGTAGAGTAGCAATGCTTGACCGAATTCATTACTACTCGACCAGTTCGTTAGCTAGTCCATTCTTGGAGCCGTATCAAGTTGCCAATCCAGTAAAGCACATGTCAACCTGTCACTAGTTGTTTCTACATTCCTGAGACTAATTTCATACCTACTTGCTTTTTTTATTTTAGAAATGAAGGAGGACCATCGCCCTCTGCATTTGGACAATGCATGCAGTCATTTTATTAATTATTCACACAAGACCTTACAAAGTCATGCATCAGTAAGACTAAAGCCACCGTAAAGACAACATTTGTCGTTGATAAAGAGATGCTGATAGTGTGGGCCTAATACCAAACAAACCTCGCAGTCAAACCTAACATCTAAGACCTGAGGTCCCAACCAGGACGTCTGCCGGGTATGGGGCACCCCCAGTCCGGCACACTCCTCAACCAGGACACCTGCCGGGTATGAGGCCGCCGCAGCCACCTGCCACCACTCCATCTTCAGTACTGTACTGCTGCATCTACCTTGCCCGGTCTAGCTGCCGTCGACGCCACCACGACGCCAGACAACGCCACCATCCTGCAAGTATCCATCCACACGCGCCCGTCGCAGAAACTCCGCAGCGCCATGCCACCGGGATCCGTCATCGGCTTTGCGGTAGATGAAACACCGCTCCTCCTCGTCCCCTCCAGCCAGCTCCTGCTCCAAAACGATGCCCTCAGGAGGGAGCACGACAAGGCGCTGTCATCGTCCGATCCAGTAGACCCAGATCTAGGGTTCCCCCGGAACATCCCGATCATGTTGATGCAGTTTGCAACGACGATGCCTCAACAGAGGGCGTCAAAGACGCCGTCATCGTCCGCCATGACCGAAGTCGGCGCAATTTTCACCGGAAGTAGCGCCACCACGATCTCGCCGCTGACTGGATCCAAGCACACCCTCACCATGTAGACGTATGGTGTCATCGGAAAGCCGGTTGAGGACCTCCGGCTGCCCCACCCCGGCCCCATCACGCGCCGCCGGCCGGCATAGCCGAACCACGAGCCACCGCCGCCACCCAACACCCGGCCAGGCAAGCCAACGCTCGACCTACTTGATAGCTCGAGTATAGTTTTATTTCCAATGAGAAGTGCTTGAGTTGCCTTCTTCTGGCCCTCTCCAGCAGAAAACTTCTACTAGTAGAATTGCCCCCACACTAATTAAAACTAAACTTCTAGAATTGCCCCACACTAATTAAAACTGTCACTCAAAGTATTTAAGGAGACACTAAAACTTGAAGTGCACTATCCATAAATGAAGTTTGACATTTGAACGCTCAACTAAGACAAGTACTTCAACTAGAGTACATGTCAGTACTACCTACCTCATGAGTCGTACTACTCCAGCTACACTATCTATGTATCATCATGAGTAAATGGAGAAATGCATATACTCTAGTAAAGATTATTTTTTTCATGAGGAGCGGCAACAAGAACGTAACTACCCCCTGTAACGAAACATAAGACGTTTTTGGTGTAGTTTGCTACAAAAGAAGGTTCTACATTTTGTTACAGAGGGAGTAACCAGCTTGATATTTGGAATCTTTTTTGTGCTCACTTTTCTAGCATGCATAATATCCAGGGGTTCTTTTCAATCATGCAGTGACATTTCACATGACCTAAATGGATAACTGATCTGTCGAATGTGGGTTCTGTCTAGTCGGTTGGGCTTGAAATGTCACCACCCCATAACTCGCCGAATCAATTAGCTTGTCGGGTGTATATATATTCCCATCTTGACCTCTTCTCTACTCCCAAATCATTTAAGGTTCCTGCCTACCAAGCAAGCAAGCGTGGATTTTCTTGGGCGCCTTCCCGTGGGCTCACGTGCACTGTTCGTTCCTGTGTGTTGCGTACAGTATGGTGTGTGAGACATAATCTTGGTGTGTGAGACATAATCTAGAAATACTACAAATTCTTTTTTCCAGCCAGCTACGAAATCAAAGTATGAACCCTGGAGTGACAGACATAATCTGAACACCTCACATGGTCTCTAGCGTTAGCACATTTCATGTGAGATTTCTGCATAATCCAAGTGGAATTCATGTGCTCCGAAACAAGCAAGTACGTCAATATACGTTTTCGTATCATGTCGTTCCCATGGTGTGATATCGTTAGACGTGTCGCGGCCACGGCATTGACACGCTATATTCCACGCCGCATTCAGACACGACACGTCTGGACAGTAGCACCGGGAGAGATACGTACGTACGTATGTTTTCGTTGTGGAATGTGGACATGGGCGACGCTTTCTAGAATCGTCGATGAACCCTAATCCTATAATCCCAACACGCTTAGTTGACCTTCTTTAAGTAGTCAATTATCATTTGTTGCGGCCATACTCCACTGGTATGGGCCTGAAATAGTATAGTAACTATTTATGTGGACGCATGGGAAGGTGTCGTCGGCGAGACAACGGCCGGCCGGCCCGCCCAAGCCAATGATGGGTGCCACAGGATCGAGCTCCGGTCGAGAATGGCGAGCGAGTTCGATCACACGCCACCAGGAGACATGGACACATGGATGGACGCGCACACGGCCGTCAGACCGACGAGCCCGAGCGCGACGTTCCCCGGACGGGTGCAGCGCACATGTCGACCGGCCGTGCTCGCGCCCATGCACGGACTTAGAGACGAGCCGGTTAATTCGACCATGGATTAGCTTGGTTAGAAAGACCCGCCTCTCCTCACTAGTCACTAGCTACACATGCATGCATGCACTGCCTGTTCGTCGGGGCATGGACGGCGGAGAGTCGCTGGCTGATGCAGTGCTTTAGCTCGTACTACTAGCAGCCAGGCGCCGTGAGCCCATGACGGACCCTGTCCTTTGTCCTGGAAGACGGACGCATGCATGGACGCCATCGCGTTGATTATGTGCACAGGGCCGCCGTATAGCGACCCGACGAGAAGCACCCCAGGGCCGGCGCATAGTGTGCTCACTGCACGCGTCATGCCTGGACTCCATCCTCTTCATGGCTCCGGATATCTTGGTGTTCATGTTTGTCATGGGCCAATGTTGTCTCCATCCTTCTTCAGTTGGATCACTCACGTACGACTGCGACCGACCACGACTGCCTTTATTTCGACCGGAACAGCTGGCCTACAGGGGTCCGAATTTTATTTAGAAGAAAACACATAGTAGTACAAATGTCAAATCTTAGAGTACCTACAGCCGCACTTGGCAAATCCGACCCCTCAAATGCCTGCGGACGCGTTCGGGCGCGTCCGCACCGGTCACATTTTAAATTTTCACATCCGCATCTCGATCTTAAATCCATACAAAAGCACACAAAGAAAATAAATCCAACGAACTACGTAGCCTACTCCTCGTAGGAGATGTCTACTATCTCCGTGCACGGCGCGGATACATGGGCGACAGCCGCAACTTCGGCTCTTGGGTCTCCTCCGGCTCCTCCGCGGCGGCCTGCCCATCCATCTCCGCTTCGACCTCGTCAAAGAGGGAGGCAGTCGCCACCCATTCCCGTTGGATGAACCGCCGGTTGGCCTCGACATAGGCCTCATCCTGGATGGACTCCGGGATGGCCTGCTGCTCCGCCATCTCGTCCGCTTGAGCGATGGCGAACTCCATCTCCGCCTGCTCCATGTTGAATCCCGGAGCCGGCGCCAGCTCCTGCTCCGCCTCCTCGCCGTCCTTCATCGGAGCCGGATGCTACTCCTCTCCCTCCTCCTCCTCCCCCTACTCCTCTTTCTCCTCCAACTCTGGCGAATCTGAAGGCAGCCCGACAGGGATGCGGGCGGCGCGCGCCGCGGGGCTCGTTGCCCAGATTTCCCGCTGGATCTCATATCGGCGGTCCGGCGCCAGCATGGCATATGTGGTTATCTTCCTCCGAACCATAGCGAAGCCGGAGAGCATGGGAAGAGAGCCGGAGCGGGAGAGAGGAGGTGGATGGGCTCAGGCTAGCGGCTTGAAGAGGGAGGAGATGGATGTGCTAGGGTTGGGGGACGCCGGCCGGCTTAAATAGCCGGATTTGGCCTCGGGCGGCGAGTCAGACCGGCGCAACGCGACGTTCACACCCCCACATGAGATGTTCGTCGGACCGCCGGGTCTCCGGGCGACTCCGCGTGGAACTCCGACGTGGCGGACACTTCCGGGCGCGTCCAGACTCCCCCATATTTGTCTCATATTTGGGCTGGATTTCAGGAGTGCCGGTCAGCCCGGGCGTTTGAGACCCGTTTGAGGAGTTCGTGTGAGTCAAAATTTCGTGATCGGGCGGTCCGCCCGAACTTACGAGCCGGGTTTTGGGCACCCGGCTGTAGATGCTCTTAGTCATCGAGTTGCTAGTTCATGCGAACGAGTGTGAGGGCTCTGACTTGTTTTGACCAATTTATTGTTGGAATTATGTGTCCTGCAACTATATTCAAATTACTTGGAAATGTTAATATTCGGAATACCTCATTATGGAATTATACATGTATTTGTACATGAAATTGATTTACACGTTTAGCATGTAATTGTTACTTGCTGGAATGCACTTAAGTAATATATGCTTAAGAGAGCTGGTCGTGTTGAGAAACGTTGCATGGAAAATAAAAAAATTCTACGCACACGCAAGATTTATCAAGGAGATGCATAGCAAGGAGAGGGGGAGAGTGTGTCTACGTACCCTCGTAGACCGTAAGCGGAAGCGTTTTACAACGCGGTTGATGTAGTCAAACTTTCTTCGCACTCCAACCGATCTAGTAACGAACGCACGACACCTCCGCGTTCTGCACACGTTCAACTCAGTGACGTCCTCGGCCTTCTTGATCCAGCAAGACGGCGAGGTAGTAGATGAGTTCTGGTAGCACGACGGTGTGGTGACAGTGATGGTGAAGTTATCTCCGCAGGGCTTTGCCTAAGCACTATGAAAATATGACCGGGGGTGTAAACGGTGGAGGGGGGCACCGCACACGGCTAGGCAATTGTCTGTTGTGTGCTAGGCGCCCCTCCCACGTATATATAGGTGGGAGGTAGGGAGGAGCAGCCATAGGAGGCGCCCAAGTAGGAGGAATCCTACTTGGAGTCCTTCCCAAGCCGCGCCGCCCTGCCATATATAACCGAGGGGGAAGGAAAGAGGGGGGAAGAGGGAGTCCTACTCCACACTTTCCTTTCCCTTCCCCTCCTTCCTTCTACTCCTAGGCCGGCCTGCTTTGGGGGGCGCACCAGCCCCTTGTGGCTGGTGCGTTCCCTCTCTTGGCCCATAAGGCTCATATCTTTTGCCGGGGGTGCCCGGAACCACTTCCGGTGACCCGATAAGTACCCGGTAACCCCCGAAACATTTTTGTTGTCCGAATACCATCGTACTATATATCAATCTTTACCTGTCCACCATTTCGAGACTCCTCGTCATGTCCGTGATCTCATTCGAGACTTCGAGCACCATTCGGTCACCAAATCACATAACTCATATAATACTATATCGTCAACGAACGTTAAGCGTGCGGACCCTACGGGTTCGAGAACTACGTAGACATGACTGAGACACCTCTCCGGTCAATAACCAATAGAGGAACTTGGATGCCCATATTGGCTCCTACATATTCTACGAAGATCTTTATCGGTCAAACCGTTATGACAACATACGCAATTCCCTTTGTCCATCGGTATGTTACTTGCCGAGATTCGATCATCGGTATCTTCATACCTAGTTCAATCTCGTTACCGGCAAGTCTCTTTACTCGTTCCGTAATACATCACCTCGTGACCAACTCCTTAGTCATTTGCTTGCAAGCTTATGATGTGTATTACCGAGAGGGCCCAGAGATACCTCTCCGATACTCGGAGTGACAAATCCTAATCTCGATCTATGCTAACTCAACAAACACCTTCGGAGATACCTGTAGAGCATCTTTATAATCACCCAGTTACGTTGTGACGTTTGATAGCACACAAGGTATTCCTCCGGTATCCGGGAGTTGCATAATCTCATTGTCGAAGGAATAAGTATTTGACATGAAGAAAGCAATAGCAATAAACTGAACGATCATTATGCTAAGCTAACGGGTGGGTCTTGTCCATCACATCATTCTCCTAATGATGTGATCCCGTTATCAAATGACAATACATGTCCATGGTTAGGAAACCTTAACCATCTTTGATCAATGAGCTAGTCTAGTAGAGGCTTACTAGGGACACGGTATTTTCTTATGTATTCACACATGTATTTAAGTTTTCGATCAATACAATTCTAGCATGAATAATAAACCTGTATCATGAATAAGGAAATATAAATTAACAACTTTATTATTGCCTCTAGAGCATATTTCCTTCAGTCTTCCACTTGCACTAGAGTCAATAATCTAGTTCACATCGCCATGTGATTTAACACAAATAATTCACATCGTCATGTGATTAACACCCATAGTTCACGTCGCCATGTGACCAACACCCAAAGGGTTTACTAGAATCAATAATCTAGTTCACATCGCCATGTGATTAACACCCAAAGAGTACTAAGGTGTGATCATGTCTTGCTTGTGAGAGAAGTTTAGTCACGGGTGTGTCACATTCAGATCCGTATGTATATTTGCAAATTTCTATGTCCACAATGCTCTGCATGGTGCCACTCTAGCTAATTGCTGCTACTTTCAATACGTATCCAGATTGAGACTGAGAGTCATCTGGATTAGTGTCAAAGCTTGCATCGACTGATACGCCTCCATCGTATCTACTTTTCCTAATGCTTTTCCTCATGTTTTGGACTCTAATTTGCATGATTTGAATGAAACTAACCCGGACTGACGCTGTTTTCAGCAAAACTACCATGGTGTTGTTTTTTGTGTAGAAATAAAAGTTCTCGGATTGGAACGAAACTTTGCGAGGATTTTTTATATAATTAAAGAGAATTTCTGGAGCCAAGAACCACCAGAGGGGGGCACCTGGGTGGGCACAACCCACCAGGGCGTGCCCCCTCCAGGCGGTCCAGGTGGGTTGTCCCCACCTGGTGGCCCTGCAGACTGCAACCCTGATACTATAAAATCACATATTTGAAAACAAAATCAGGGAAAAACAATTATCACGTTTCACGAGACGGAGCCGCCGCCACGTTCTGTCCTTCGTCGGGAGGCCAGATCTGGAGTCCATTTGGGGCTCCGGAGAGGGGGATCTTCGATCTTCGTCATCACCAACCCTTCTACATCGCCAATTCCATTTATGCTCCCCACAGGGAGTGAGTAATTCCTTTGTAGGCTCGCTGGCCGGTGAGGAGTTGGATGAGATTCATCATGTAATCGAGTTAGTTCTGTTAGGGCTTGATCCCTAGTATCCATTATGTTCTGAGATTGATGCTGCTATGACTTTGCCATGCTTAATGCTTGTTACTTTGGGCCCAGGTACCATGATTTCAGATTAGAACCATTTATGTTATCACCATTATATCTATGTTCTAGATCTGATCTTGCAAGTTATAGTCACCTACTACGTGTTATGATCCGGCAAACTCGGAGTGACAGAAGTCGGGACACTTCCCGGTGATGACCGTAGTTTGAGGAGTTCATGTATTCACTGTGAATTAATGCTTTGTTCCAGTTCTCTATTAAAAGGAGGCCTTAATATCCCTTAGTTTGCAATAGGACCCCGCTGCCACGGGAGGGTAGGACAAAAGATGTCATGCAAGTTCTTTCCATAAGCACGTACGATTATTTATGGAATACATGCCTACATTATATTTATGAACTGGAGCTAGTGCCTGATAACCCACAAGTATAGGGGATCGCAACAGTTTTCGAGGGTAGAGTATTCAACCCAAATTTATTGATTCAACATAAGGGGAGCCAAAGAATATTCTCAAGTAGTAGCAGCTGAGTTGTCAATTCATTCACGCTTGAAAGACTTAATATCTGCAGCAAAATATTTAGTAGCAAAGTAGTATGGAAGTAACTGTGACGGTGGCAAAAGTAATAGTAGCAGTTTTGTAGCAATCGTAACAGTGGCAACGGAAAAGTAAATAAGCAAAGATCAATATGAAACGAGCTCGTCGGAAATGGATGAATGATGGATAATTATGTCAGATGGCATTCATCATGCAATAGTTATAACATAGGGTGACACAGAACTAGCTCCAATTCCTCAATATAATCTAGGCATGTATTCCAAATATAGTGATACATGCTTATGGAAAAGAACTTGCATGCCATCTTTTGTCCTACCCTCCCGTGGCAGCGGGGTCCTATTGGAAACTAAGGATATTAAGGCCTCCTTTTAATAGAGTACCGGACCAAAGCATTAGCACTTAGTGAATACATGAACTCCACAAACTACGGTCATCACCGGGAAGTGTCCCGACTATTGTCACTCCAGGGTTGCCGGATCATACACGTAGTAGGTGACTGTAACTTGCAAGATAGGATCAAGAACACAAATATATTCATGAAAACATAAAGGGTTCAGATCTGAAATCATGGCACTCGGGCCCTAGTGACAAGCATTAAGCATAGCAGAGTCATAGCAACATCAATCTTTGAACATAGTGGATACCAGGGATCAAACCCAAACAAAACTAACTAGATTACATGATAAATCTCATCCAACCCATCACCGTCCAGCAAGCCTACGATGGGATTACTCACACACGGCGGTGAGCATCATGAAATTGGCGATGGAGGGTGGCTGATGATGTCGACGGGGACGATTTCCCCTCTCCGGAGCCCCGAACGGACTCCAGATCTGCCCTCTCGAGGAAGAACGGGGCTTGGCGGCGGCTCCTTATCGTAAAACGTGATGAATCCTTCTCTCTGATTTTTTTCTCCCCGAACGTGAATATATGGAGTTGGAGTTGAGGTCGGTGGAGGTCCAGGGGGCCCACAAGGACAGAGGGCAAGCCCTCCACCCTTGTGGACAGGGTGTGGGCCCCCTTCGGTTCATTCTTTCGCCAATATTTCTTATTTATTCCAAAATTGATCTCCGTGAAGTTTCAGGTCATTCTGAGAACTATTATTTCTGCACAAAAATAACACCATGGCAATTCTGCAGAAAATAGCGTTGTCCGGTTTAGTTCCATTCAAATCATGCAAATTAGAGTCCAAAACAAGGGCAAAAGAGTTTGGAAAAGTAGATACGATGGAGACGTATCAACTCCCCCAAGCTTAACCCATTGCTTGTCCTCAAGCAATTCAGGTGACAAACTGAAAGTGATAAAGAAAAACTTTTACAAACTCTGTTTGATCTAGTTATTGCAAATATGTAAAGCCAGCATTCAAGTTTTCAGCAAAGATTAGGAACTAACCACATTCACAATAACATTTAGGTCCCACATTTACTCATATCAATGGCATAATCAACTAGCGAGCAATAATAGTAAATCTTGGATGACAACACTTTTTCAAAACAATCATGATATGATATAACAAGATGGTATCTCGCTAGCCCTTTCTGAGACCGCAAAACATAAATGCAGAGCACCCCTGAAGATCAAGGACTGACTAGACATTATAATTCATGGCAAAAGAGATCCAGTCACAGTCATACTCAATATAAATTAATAACAACGCATACAAATGACAGTGGTGCTCTCTAACTGGTGCTTTTATAAGAGGATGATGACTCAACATAAAAGTAAATAGATAGGCCCTTCGCAGAGGGAAGCAGGGATTTGGAGAGGTACCAGAGCTCGAGTTTTTGAAATAGCGATAAATAATATTTTGAGCGGTATGCTTTCATTGTCAACATAACAACCAAGAGATCTCGGTATTTTCCATGCTGCATACATTATAGGCGGTTCTCAAATAGAATGGTAAAGTTTATACTCCCCCACTACCAACAAGAACACTCCACGGCTGGTCCGAAACAACGGGTACCGTCCAACTAACAACAATCATGGGGGAGTTTTGTTTGATATAATTTTGATTTGATTTGAGCATGGGACTGGGCATCCCGGTTACCAACCATTTTCTCGTGAATGATGAGCGGAGTCCACTCGTCGTGAGAATAACCCACCTAGCATGGAAGATATAGACAACCCTAGTTGCTACATGAGCGATCTGAGCATACAAAACAGATTATCATTTGAAGGTTTAGAGTTTGGCACTTGCAAATTTACTTGGAACGGTAGCTAAATACCGCATATAGGAAGGTATGGTGGACTCTCATGGAACAACTTTGGGTTTATGGAAGTGGATGCACAAGCAATATTCCCGCTTAGTACAAGTGAAGGCTAGAAAAAGATTGGGAAGAGACCAACTAGAGAGTGACAACAGTCATAAGCATGCATTAAGATTAACCAACACTGAGTGCAAGCATGAGTAGGATATAAATCACCATGAACATAAATATCGTGGAGGCTATGTTGATTTTGTTCCGACTACATGCGTGAACATGTGCCAAGTCAAGCCACTCGAATCATTCAAAGGAGGATACCATCCTATCATACTACATCACAACCATTTTAAAAGCATGTTGGCACGCAAGGTAAACTATTATAAACTCCTAGCTAATTAAGCATGGCATGAGTAACTATAATCCCTAATTGTCATTGCAAACATGTTTCATTCATAATAGGCTGAATCAGGAACGATGAACTAATCATATTTACAAAAACAAGATAGGTCGAGTTCATACCAGCTTTTCCTCATCTCAATCATTTCATCATATATCGTCATTATTGCCTTTCACTTGCACGATCGAACGGTGTGGATAATAATAATAGTGCAGGTGCATTGGACTAAGCTGGAATCTGCAAACATTTATTCAAAGGAGAAGACAAGGTAATATGGGCTCTTTATTAGATCAACAATAATGCATAAGAGAGCCACCCAAAATTTTCATCGTGGTCTTCTCCTCTAGACCCCCAAAGAAAAGAATTTCAAAGAAACACACTGAAATGTTTTTGGAGTTTTTGTTTTTTCTGAAGAAAGTAAAACAAGAAAGAGAAAAATTATTTACACGGGAAAGCTCCCAACAAGCAAAAGAAGAATGAGAAATCTTTTTGGGTTTTCTTCTAATACTACTACTAAGCATGCATAGAAAGGAAATAAACTACAACTATTTTTTTTGTTTTTCTCAGGTTTTTCAAACACACAAGACGAAAGCGGGAAAAAGAAGTAAACTAACATGGATAATACAATGAAAAAGTATGAACACCGAGAACTGGAATGAGTGTGTGAACATGAATCTAATGTCGGTGAGAAATATACGTACTCCCCCAAGCTTATGCTTTTGGCCTAAGTTGGTCTAAGGCCACGGCTGGCCTGGCGGATATCCAAAGTTGTAGTCGGGGTTGTACTGAGATGCAACAGCTACTGCCTGAAGGGCTGCAGCATGGAGGCGAGCAGCCTCCGTCTCCCTCTCATATTCATTTGCCTCCTCTCTGGTTATAAAATATCTCCCTCTAAGGTGAAAGTTAAAGAAGGTAGGAGCGGGAAGAGTAACATGGACGGTGTGCCATTTGTCAAAGATTAGTCGGTACTGGAGGGACTGTTCGTTCCTCTCAAGAAACTGATAGCGCACCAAAGCATTATAATCAAGAAAAGCAGGTGGCAACTCTATGTCATTCTCCCTTATGGGTACTCCAAGATAATTAGCTAGACAAGTCGCATAAATCCCACCAAATAAATCTCCATCTTTAGCATCAAGATGTAACCTCCTTGCAACAATGGCCCCCAAGTTATATTGCTTATCACCTAACACCGCATACTTGAGGACACTAAGATCGGGAATGCAAAGGTGGCAATGCTCATGCTTACCGTTGATGCATCTACCTATAAAGAGAGCAAAATAATGTATGGTAGGAAAGTGAATGCTCCCTATGGTAGCTTGTGTGATATTTCTAGTTTCTCCCACAGTGATGCTAGCAAGGA
This sequence comes from Triticum aestivum, assembly GCF_018294505.1. Classification (NCBI taxonomy): domain Eukaryota; kingdom Viridiplantae; phylum Streptophyta; class Magnoliopsida; order Poales; family Poaceae; genus Triticum; species Triticum aestivum. The sequence continues at coordinate 111,059,331 of NC_057799.1, read as the reverse complement.
AATCATTGTATTCAGATTTGTGAGGTTCACTAAGAAGGCCCCATTGTGGGATTTTGCAAGCAGTATTAGAATCTTCAAGGTCCATGGTATATGATTCATCATAAAGGTCAAATAAAACAGTATGGGTATTGCGCTTAGATGAAAATTCAAACCTCCGCACAAAGGAATCGGTGAAGTAATAGTATTGTCGGCACTTATCTGATACGAAGTCCTCAAGATCAGCATTACGTACATACGCATAAAATTCATCCTTGAAACCTGGATGGACCATAAATTCATCCGACGATCATTCACAAGGCTGCACTTGAGCTTCCCTTGGTGGTTCAAGGTCCGGCTCACGTATCGCGAGCCTCGGTGCTTGCTTCCTCGAAGAACCACCTTGGTACATTTTCCTAGACATTTTTCTTCCTCTAAAAAATTCTGAAATTTTTAGTGACTCAAAATAAAAGTGAACCATATAAACTTGATAGATTGATAGCAACTACTCCTACAAGTATCTAGAGGCTATATCATGCATCAAAACTACTTTGGACCATATAAATTTGACATGCAAGCTCAAGAACATGGTCACCTAAGCAGCAAAAATTTGCAATAAATAAAGCACTAGAACATAAACTAATTGGACCATTGGAGGAGTCACATAGCGAAGAACAATCCCCCAAAGCAATTTTGTGAATGGAGCTTTGCATGAGGAGATCGAAAATGGCAGCAAAATGAGCAAGAACACGGGTTCGAGCTATGGATGATTTTTTCTGGAGGAAGACGAAGTGGATGGGTGCTGGAATAAGTGCATGGGTGATACATCTCCAATGTATCTATAATTTTTTATTGTTCCATGCTATTATATTATCAATCTTGGATGTTTTATAATCATTTTATAGTCATTTTATATAATTTTTTGGTACTAACCTATTGACATAGTGCCAAGTGCCAGTTGCTATTTTCTACATGTTTTTTACATCGCAGGAAATCAATATCAGACGGAGTCCAAATGCAACGAAACTTCACGGAGATTTTTTGGACCAGAAGGAACGTAATGGGCCCTGGTTGCGCCTGGGGGGTGCCCCGAGGGGGGCACAACCCACTAGGGCACGCCAGGAGGCCCAGGCGCGCCCTGGTGGGTTGTGCCCACCTCAGGTGCCCCCCGGACCGCCTCTTTGCTCTATAAATACCCCAATATTCCAGAAACCCTAGGGGAGTCGACAAAATTCATCCAGCCGCCGCAGAGTCTAGGACCACCAGATCCAATCTAGACACCATCTCGGATGGGGTTCACCACCTCCATTGGTGCCTCTCCGATGATGCGTGAGTAGTTCTCTGTAGACCTTCGGGTCCATAGTTAGTAGCTAGATGGCTTCCTCTCTCTCGCTGAATTCTCAATACAATGGTCTCTTGGAGACCCATTTGATGTAACTCTTTTGTGGTGTGTTTGTTGGGATCGATGAACTTTGAGTTTATGATCAAATCTATCTTTTTATGTCCATGAAAGTATTTGAGTTTCTTTGATCTCTTTTATGCATGATCTCTTATAGCCTCGTATTTCTTCTCCAATATTTGGGCTTTGTTTGGCCAACTTGATCTATTTATCTTGCAATGGGAAGAGGTGCTTTGTAGTGGGTTCGATCTTACGGTGCTTGATCCCAGTGACAAAAAGGGAACCGACACGTATGTATCATTTCTACTAAGGATAAAACGATGGGGTCTATCTCTACATAGATAGATCTTGTCTACATCATGTCATCGTTCCTATTGCATTACTCAGTTTTTCCATGAACTTAACACACTAGATGCATGCTAGATAGCGGTCGATGTGTGGAGTAATAGTAGTAGATGCAGGCAGGAGTCGGTCAACTAATCCTGGACGTGATGCTATATAATGATCATTTCCTGGATATCGTCATGAGTATTCGAAGTTCTATCAATTACCCAACAGTAATTTGTTTACCCACCATTTGCTATTTTTCTCGAGAGAAGCCACTAGTGAAACCTACGGCCCCCGGTTCTTCTTTCTCATATATTTGCCTTTGCGATCTACTTTTCTCTTGCGTTTATTTTCAGATCTATTAAACCAAAAATAAAAAATTCCTTGCTGTGTTTTATTTCTATTTATTTTATTTGGCGTTCGATCTATCAATCTACTATAATTTATCTCACGTCTGTTTGCCTATCTTAAGGCGCCGTACCCCGGAAGGTATTGGCAACCCCTTTAACACGTCGGGTTGCGAGGATTTGTTATCTGTGTGCAGGGGCTGTTTACGTTGTGTTGCTTGGTTCTCCTACTGATTTAATAACCTTGGTTTCAGATCTGAGGGAAATACCTACCGCCGCTATGCTGCATCATCCCTTCCTCTTTGGGGCAATACCGACGTAGCTTTAAGCGACATCGAAAGGAACTTTCTGGCGCCGTCGCTGGGGAAGATCTTCAACATATACCAGGTTCCTAATCACAAATCTCATCTCCTCGCAATTTACATTATTTTCCATTTGCCTCTTGTTTTCCTCTCCCCCACTTTATAGAAATTTGCCGTTTTATTCGGCCCTCTTTTTCGTTTGCCGTTTTCTTGCCGGATCTGTTTTTGTGTGTGTTCTTGTTTGCATAGTCATGATGCCTCAAAGAAAATATTATGATGTTCCTTACCCAAATATTTTGCTTGAAATTGAGAAAAGTACTAAGGAATATATGACTACACAATTTGAGCATAATAAGTATTTTACTGAAGAACTTAAGGAGCACTCCGTTGTGCTAGATGCTATTACAAAACAACTTGATGATATTAGTAGAGAAGTTTGCAGTCTCCAATCTAAGTATGCTTTTGCCGAAATTTTGCTAGGAAAAATATCTGATGCACAAGCTACCTTAGTAAATCAAATGGCGCTAAACCAATCTCGTTAGAGGATAAAAGTGATGAGGATCTTAAAATGATTGGTGTTTCTTATATTGATTCCTTGTTTAGTAAAGTTAAGATTGATGAAAAAGGGATTGGAGAAGAGTCAACTTTAGGTAGAAGGCGTCCCAATATTTCAGAGGGTGAAAATCTTGTTGAGAAAATTGATGAAAGTGGGTTTGGAGAGGTCAAAACTTTAACTAGTGATGTGCCCACTCTTTTGGATTACAAAGACTTTAATTATGATGGTTGTTCTTTGATTGATTGTATTTCTTTGTTGCAATCTATGATAAATTCACCCCATGCCTATGAACAAAACAAAGCTTTTACTAAACATATTGTTGATGCTATGATGAAAGCTTTTGAAGAAAAAATGGAATTAGAAGTTTCAATTCCTAGAAAACTGCATAATGAATGGGAACCTACTATCAAAGTCAAGATTAAAAATTATGAGTGTTTTGCTTTGTGTGACTTGGGTGCTAGTGTTTCTACAATTCCGAAATCTCTATGTGATGTGCTTGGTCTTACTAATCTTGAAGAATGTTCTTTAAATTTGCACTTGGCGGATTCTACTATTAAAAAACCTATGGGAAGAATTAATGATGTTCTTATTCTTGCAAATAGGAATTATGTGCCCATAGATTTTATTGTTTTTGATGTCGATTGCAATCCATCTTGTCCAGTTATTCTTGGTAGACAATTTTTACGCACAATCGGTGCCGTGATTGATATGAAAGAAGGCAATATTAAGTTCTAATTTCCCTTGACACTACTGGAATCAGCTTCTTTGCCGTCGCCATGGCGGACGACAAAGGCATGGTTCATGGACGGCAAAATGTCCGGATGAACACATGCCAACAAAGGCCTTCTTTGTCGTCCGCTTCATAGAAACGGACGGCAAAGGATTGTGCCGTCCGCCGATGGTGGCCAACAGATGACAAAGATCATGGACGGCAGTGAGGTGGGGTGAGAGCCATTAGGGGTTAACGGCGTGCTTTGCCGTCAGCCAGCGGACTACAAAGAGGCTAAGGTCTTTGCCGTCCGCTAGCGGACGGCAAAGTGCTCAAACATGCCAGTCCCAGAAATCACAGGTAGCTGCCACGTGGCATATTTTCCGTCAGCTAGCTGACGACAAAGAACTTTGCCGTCAGCTAGCTGATGGCAAAGAGCCTGTACAACCCTGTTTTTAATTTAATTCATTCAATTTGACAACAATTCACAGATATAAACAGATATACATATATACACAACAAGCATATCCAACACTCTAGTTTCATCATATATACATACATAACCAACACATATATAGTTCTATCCTTACATATTACAAAAGTTTCACATTTGTTCATCCAACACCGTTATCCATCCATCCATATAACAAGTTCCAACCATGCAAGTTCATTGATACAAAATAAAAGCACAAATGGAAAAGAAGCACTCCATCCATGCAAGCTTTCGTGAATTAAATCAAATCTGCAAAATGATAAACATGATGTTAGAAGAAGAAAAAGAAAATGAAGAAGAAGAAGAAGACTATAAGAAGTAAGCACACTTATTATGTAAACTTGGTCATTTTGTGCTAACATAAGTAATTTTGGAGTTAACCTATAGGAAACTAAGCATATTAGAGCTAACTTAGAGCTAACTTATGTCATTTTGGAGAAGAAGAAGAATAATAATAAGAAGAAGACTATAAGCTTATTATGTAAACTTGGTCATTTTGTGCTAACATAAGTAATTTTGGAGCTAACCTATAGGAAACTAAGCATATTAGAGATAACTTAGCATATTAGAGCCAACTTAGGTAAAATGGAGCCAACCTAGCTAATTATGCCATCTTTGAGTGAACTAAGCATATTAGAGCTAACTTAGAGCTAACTTATGTCATTTTGGAGAAGAAGAAGAAGAATAAGAAGAAGACTATAAGCCTATTATGTAAACTTGGTCATTTTGTGCTAACATAAGTAATTTTGGAGCTAACCTATAGGAAACTAAGCATATTAGAGATAACTTAGCATATTAGAGCCAACTTAGGTAAAATGAAGCCAACCTAGCTAATTATGCCATCTTTAAGTGAACTAAGCATATTAGAGCTAACTTATGTCATTTTGGAGAAGAAGAAGAAGTAGAAGAAGAAGAAGAAGAAGAAAGAAGACTATAAGCTTATTATGTAACCTTGGTCATTTTGTGCTAACATAAGTAATTTTGGAGCTAACCTATAGGAAAGTAAGCATATTAGAGCTAACTTATGTCATTTTGGAGAAGAAGAAGACTATAAGCTTATTATGTAAACTTGGTCATTTTGTGCTAACATATGTAATTTTGGAGCTAACCTATAGGAAACTAAGCATAGTAGAGATAACTTAGCATATTAGAGCTAACATAGGTAACTAAGCATATTAGAGCTAACATAGGTAACTAAGCATATCAGAGGAAACAAAGCTAAGTATATATATATATATATCATTTTGGAGATCAAACATACCTGACATAGTTCACGGATCATTGTTCTTCTCCTTCTCCTTCCTCAGCCTGATGCGCCAAGAGCGGCGAGGCGGTGGAGGCAGTGGGATGTAGTCTTCTACCACAATTGGCGTGGTCATGTCGCCCAGCTGTGGGATCGCCGGCGCCACCACCGGCGCGAGGTCATTGTCAGGCACCACCACCATCGCGAGGCCATCTTCAGGCAGGACAGGAACGACCATCGCTAGGTCATCCTCAGCCACCACCATCTCTTGCCCATGGTGCGCCACCACCATCTCTTGCCCTTGGTCAGCCACCACCATCGCTAGGTCATCCTCAGCCTGATGCCCACTCTGCTCCTCTTCTTCCCCACTCCAGTCCGGATCATCCTCCTTGCTGTCTTTGCTGCAGCCCGAATCACTGCTGCTTTTGCTACAGCCAGAATCGCTGTTGCTTTTGCTACAGCCAGAATCGCTGCTGCTTTGGCTGTAGCCACTGTCGCTGCTGCTACTCCCATTGCCTGTCCAAATGCAACAATGACCGCTAAAAATCGATGCGAGACAAAGCCAAATGTAGAGGAATAAGAAGAGGCAGAACGTACTGGCATCATCGTCCTCAGCGTAGCGCATGCGACACATAGTCGCGTTGAACACCTTCACAATGAGCATGGTGGCGTCGTCGTCATACCCGAAGAGAAGGAAGTACCCCTGTCGCAGGTCGTAGGCACGGTAGAACTTCTCCCAGCCACGACACAGGTACATGTGGCCCTCCTTGATCACCAACTCCACGTCCCACAGCCTGCGAAACCCGCTGCCGGCCTGTCGCAACTTCACATTATTTGGCGGATCTTCACCCAGCATGTTCATAAAAGTGTCAGGCAGCCTCTGCAGTTTGGGACAATGAGTGATGTAGCAAACAACAGAGTTATCATAATGAGATGGGTGAAGGGGAGATCTGTCCTTTTATATACCTGCCTCGTGGATGATACTGAAGTCCCAAGTATGATACTGAAGAACTCGAAAGCATCCACTCGTACTCCGGTGTGGCAGACCGGAGTCTGCGGTGGCGGCTTCCCCCCATCTCTGATAAGCAGCAGAAGAGACCAATTAGTACCCTTACAACATTATCATATACATTATAACATAAGAAATTCTGAGCAGAAGATAATCAACTACACCAAGTTATCATTTCTCATTCAAAAAACAATGCACTTGTGGACATATGATGGCTCTAGTTGAATTTATTAGTAGCACTAGTCGTAAAAAATGTTGACTAGTTGAATTTCATATAATAACTATTTTAACTTCTTTGGGTCAGCAAACTAGGCAACTAGCTAGCAGTATAAAAACATTCAACTAAAGAAAAGAAAGAAACTGCAAAACGTGGCGGAACCCTAAATAATAAAGTATAAAAACATGTCTTTTTCTTCTTCTTCTTCCCCTCTTCTTCTTTTTTCCTCTTTTTCCTTTTCTTCTTCTTCTTCTTCTTCTTCTTCTTCTTCTTCTTCTTCTTCTTCTTCTTCTTCTTCTTCTTCTTCTTCTTCTTCTTCTTCTTCCTTTCTTTCTTTCTTTCTTCTTCTTCTTCTTCTTCTTCTTCCCCTCTTCTTCTTCTTTTTTCCTCTTCTTCTTCTTCTTCTTCTTCTTCTTCTTCTTCTTCTTCTTCTTCTTCTTCTTCTTCTTCTTCTTCTTCTTCTTCTTCTTCTTCTTCTTCTTCTTCTTCTTCTTCTTCTTCTTCTTCTTCTTCTTCTTCTTCTTCTTCTTCTTCTTCTTCTTCTTCTTCTTCTTCTTCTTTTTCTCCTCCTCTTCTTCTTCTTCCTTTCCCTTTCCCTCTTCTATGCTCCTCCTCCTTGAACTCAGAGACTAGCTCCTTGGACCAACCCATCTCCCACCCTACCACCACATGTTAAAGTAAGAGAGGTGAGTTGTTTCTTTGCATTTACCCTCGCCTTTGCAGCCAACAAGGCAGTAGGTACATTTTCTAGGCTCCATAGTGAAAGGCAATTGAGCTGTCAAAGAGGCCCCAACTCTTCCATACTACACCAGTCACCATCAATATAGGCTGGAAACCCACATAGTACCCTCAAATTTGTAAGAGCCCGGTTAATATTAGTGACTTAAGCAATTTTGAGGCTTCCGGTTAATATTAGTGACCTAAGCAATTTCTGCTCTCTACTCAAATACATCTGATCCCACTCCTTTGGTTTCTATAGACAATCTAAGATTAGTGTGGCAGAGCGGAGTCTGCGGTGGCGGGGGGAGGTTTTCCTTTCCTTCTTCTTCTTCTTTCTTCTTCTCCCTCCTCCTCTTCCTCCCTCCTCCTCCTTCTACTCTTCTTCTTCTTCTAAACTAAAACTAAAACTAATCTAAAATAAAACTAAACTAAAATAAACTAAAACTAAAACTAAACTGAAAATAAAACTAAACTAAAACTAAAACCAAAACTATAACTAAAACAGAAACTAAACTAAAAGAAAGTAAAAAAACTAAACTAAATAAAAGGGGGAAAGAACTCACCTGCAGGGGATCGCCGGTGGAGGAGGCGCGGGGCGGCCGGTGGATGGGAGGGCGGCCGCTGGAGGAGGCGGCGGCCCGGTGGAGGGGGAGGCCGAACAGCTGCGGTGGGACGGGGCGGGGGGCGACGCATGAGAGGGGGCGGGGCGGCTGCGCGAGGGGCGGCGGCGGCGCGGTGGAGGTCGGGGCGTCACAGAGGAGGGGTGCGGGGCGACGGGGTGAGGCAAGGGGGCGGCGGGGGGGGGGGGCAAGGGGGCGGCGGCGGGTCGTCGGGGAGAGAGGACGAGAGAAACACAGATAGAGAGAGAGTGGGGCGGCCGGGGTGGGGCTCGGCCCATTAGTTAGGTCAACTCTTTGTCGTCCGCCATCCTTTGCCGTCCGCTTTTGTGCTCTTTTCCGTCTGCTAGCAGACGGCAAAGAGGGGGGCCATTAGGTTTTTTCTATGTAGCTCGTTAGTGGGGACCACCTCTCTCTTTGCCGTACACCAGCTGACGGCAAAGAATTGGCTGACGGCAAAGACCTTCTTTGCCATCAGCCAATTCTTTGCCGTCCGTTTTGTGTAAGCGGACGGCAAAGACCTTCTTCGCCGTCAGCCAGCGGACGGCAAAGAAAAGGCAGACGGAAAATAAGCAATTTCCAGTAGTGTGAGGATGGGTATGTTACACTTTCCTAGAACAAGAATTAGGCCAACTTATGAATCAATCATGAGGGCATCTTATGGATCTCGAACCAAAGATGACTAAACTTAGATCCTTCCTTTATGCCTTGCTAAGGGCGTAAAACTATAGCGCTTGTTGGGAGGCAACCCAATGAAAAATTTATTTTTGCCTTTTGCTTTCTGTTCTTGTGTGTTTACACAATTATGCTACTGTTATGATTTTGTTTTTTGTGTTTTAATTAGTGTTTGTGCCAAGTAGAACCGATAGGATCTTCTTGGGTGATAGTTGTTTGATCTTGCTGAAAAAATAGAAACTTATGCACTAACGAAAATAATTTTCATAAATAACAGAAAATGCTTTTGCCCTGATTCTTTTTTCAGAAGATTAATATACAAATTATCCTGGTCGTCCTATTTTTTCAGAATTTTTGGAGTTCCAGAAGATTTCAAAATAGTCAGATTGCTACAGACTGTTCTGTTTTGACACATTCTGTTTTCTTTGTGTTGTGTGCTTATTTTGATGGCTCTATGATTTTCTTTGATGATTTTTTGCCATAGAAAAGTTGGAATACAGTAGATATATTGCAAAAACAAAATATGAATTGGTTTGGTACAGTACTCATAGTAGTGATTTGCTTTCTTTTACTAACAGATCTCACGAAGGTTTTGTTGAGTTTTGTGTGATTGAAGTTTTCAAGTTTTGGGTTATCTTATGATGGATGAAGGAATAAAGGATAGAAGAGCCTAAGCTTGGGGATGCCCCGGCATCCCAAGCTATTATCCAAAAATGACCAACCAACTAAGCTTGGGGATGCCCCCGAGTGGCATCCCCTCTTTCTTCCAACGACCATCAAGGGGGTCCACATGGGACCCACAAGGTTGGGGGGTGCGCCTAGGGGGATAGGGCGCGCCCTCCACCCTTGTGGCCCACTGGTGAGGCCCCCTGGTGTGTTCTGAGTGCCAGAAATTCTCAAATATTCTATAAAAATCATACTAAATTTTCTGGGCATTTGGAGAACTTTTATTTTCGGGGTATTGTTTATTGCATGGATAATTAAGAAAACAGACAGAAAATACTATTTTTGCTTTATTTAATCTAAATAACAGAAAGTAAAAGATAGATATAGGGAGTTGTGCTTTCTAAATTCATCCATCTCATGCTCATCAAAAGGAATCCATTAACAAGGTTGATCAAGTCTTATTAAGAAACTTCTTCCGAATGACATGAAACCGGAGAATTTTTTAATAACACTAGGTTACCTCAATGGGGATATGCATGTCCCCAACAATAAGAATATCATATTTATTTTTGATAGTAGGAAGAGGGAATTCAAAACCTCCAATAGTAATAGTTGGAATTTTCCAATGGAATTGATACTATGAACTTGAGGTTGTTTCTTCGGAGAGTGTACCGTATGCTCATTACCATTAACATGAAAAGCGACATTGCCTTTGTTGCAATCAATAACAGCCCCTGCAGTATTCAAAAAGGGTCTACCAAGGATGATCAACATACTGTCGTCCTCAGGAATATCAATAATAACAAAGTCCGTTAAGATAGTAACGTTTGCAACCACAACAGGCACATCCTCAAAAATACCGATGGGTACAGCAGTTGATTTATCAGCCGATTGCAAAGGGATTTCAGTAGGTGTCAACTTATTCAATTCAAGTCTACGACATAAAGAGAAAGGCATAACACTAACACCGGCTCCAAGATCACATAAAGCAGTTTTAACATAGTTTTTATTTTAATGGAGCATGGTATAGTTGGTACCCCTGGATCTCCTAGTTTCTTTGGTAATCCACCCTTAAAAGTATAATTGGCAAGTATGGTGGAAATTTCAGCTTCCGGAATCTTTCTTTTATCAGTAACAATATCTTTCATATACTTAGCATAAGGAGGCATTTTAAGCATATCAGTCAAACGCATATGCAAGAAGGTAGGTCTGATCATTTCAGCAAAGCGCTCAAAATCCTCGTCATCCTTTTTCTTGGATGGCTTAGGAGGAAAGGGCATGGGTTTCTGAACCCATGGTTCTCTCTCTTTACCATGTTTCCTAGCAACAAAGTCTCTCTTATCATAATGTTGATTCTTTGATTGTGGGTTATCAAGATCAACAGCAGGTTCAATCTCTACATCATTATCATTATTAGGTTGAGCATCAGCAAGAACATCATTCTTAACATTATCGCTAGGTTCATGTTCATCACCAGATTGTGTCTCAGCATCAGAAATAGAAATATCATTAGGATTCTCAGGTGTATCTATAGCAGGTTCACTAGCATGCAAAGTCCTATCAGTTTTCTTTTTCTTTTTATTAGAAGGACTAGGTACATCAGTATTAATTCTCTGAGAATCTTGCTCAACTCTCTTAGGATGGCCCTTAGGATACAAAGGTTCCTGGGTCATTTTACCACCTCTAGTCATAACCCTAACAGCATTATCATTGTTCTTACTATTCAACTCATTAAGCAAATCATCTTGTGCCTTAAGTACTTATTCTACTTGAGTTGTAACCATGGAAGCATGTTTACTAATAAGCTTAAGATCATTAATGGTCCTACTCATATAATCACCCAAGTGGTCAAGCATGTAAGCATTACGTTTCAATTGTCTACTAACAGAAGCATTGAAGTTTTCTTGTTTAACAATAAAATTATCAAACTCATCCAAGCATTGACTAGCAGACTTATTATGAGGAGTATCACCTTCATCAAATCTATGTGGAGAGTTTACCTCTACTACCTGTGTCGGGTTACCAAGACCATGTATTTCTTCAATAGGCGGTAGATTCTTAACATCTTCAGCTTGAATACCTTTTTCTTTCATAGATTTCTTTGCCTCTTGCATATCTTCAGGGCTGAGATATAAAATACCCCTTTTCTTCGGAGTTGGCTTAGGAGTTGGTTCAGGAAGTGTCCAATCATTATCATTACTCAATATATTATTCAATAGCAATTCAGCTTGCTCAACAGTTCTTTCCCTGAAAACACAACCATCACAACTATCTAGGTGGTCTGTGGAAGCATCGGTTAGTCCATTATAAAAGATATCAAGTATTTCATTTTTCTTGAGAGGATGATTAGGCAGAGCATTAAGTAATTGGAGAAGCCTCCCCCAAGCTTGTGGGAGACTCTCTTCTTCAATTTGCACAAAATTAAATATTTCCCTTAAGGCAGCTTGTTTCTCATGAGGGGGAAATATTTTTGAGAGAAGTAATAAATCATATCCTGGGGACTACGCACACAACCAGGAGCAAGAGAGTTAAACCATAGCTTAGCATCACCCTTTAATGAGAAAGGAAACAACTTGAGAATATAGTAGTAAAGAATTTTTTTCCTCATGAGCAAATAGGATGGCTATATCAGTCAATTTTGTAAGATGTGCCACAACATTTTCAGATTCATAACCATAGAAAGGATCAGATTCAACCAAAGTAATTAACTCAGGATCGATAGAGAATTCATAATCCTTAGTAGTAACAAAGATAGGTGAAGTAGCAAACTTAGGGTCATATTGCATTCTAGCATTCAAAGACTTTTATTTTAGCTTATCTAACAGTTTCTTAAGATCATCTCTATCATTGCAACCAAGAAAGTCTCTAACAGTTTCCTCATCCATAATATAACCCTCAGGTACAACAGGCAATTCATATCTAGGGGGAGAATCATAATCTTCAGTTTCAATAATATCACCAGTTTCAGTAATTTCATTCTCTCTAACCCTAGCAAGTTGTTCATCAAGAAATTCACCTAGTGGCACAACATTATCAAGCAGAGAAGTAGTTTCATCATAAGATCATGCATAGTAGAAGTGGCATCATCAATAACATCCGACATATCAGAATCAATAGCAAGTGTAGGTGTCGCAGGTTTACTCAAAACAGAAGGAGAATCAAGTGCAGAGCTAGATGACAGTTCCTTACCTTCCCTCGTAGTTGAGGGAAAAATCTTGGTTCTTTGATCTTTCAAATTCCTCATAGCGATCAAAAGATATAAATCCCAAGTGACTCAGAGAATAGAGCTATTCTCCCTGGCAACGGCGCCAGAAAAAGGTCTTGATAACCCACAAGTATAGGGGATCACAACGGTTTTCGAGGGTAGAGTATTCAACCCAAATTTATTGATTCGACACAAGGGGAGCCAAAGAATATTCTCAAGTATTAGCAGCTGAGTTGTCAATTCAACCACACCTAAAAGACTTAATATCTGCAACAAAATATTTAGTAGCAAAGTAATATGGAAGTAACGGCGATGGCGACAAAAGTAACAGTAGCAGTTTTGTAGCAATCGTAACAGTGGCAACGGAAAAGTAACTAAGGAAATATCAATATGAAACGAGCTCGTAGGCAATGGATCAATGATGGATAATTATGTCAGATGGCATTCATCATGCAACAGTTATAACATAGGGTGACACAGAACTAGCTCCAATTCCTCAATATAATGTAGGCATGTATTCCGAATATAGTCATACGTGCTTATGGAAAAGAACTTGCATGGCATCTTTTGTCCTCCCCTCCCATGGCAGCGGGGTCCTATTGGAAACTAAGGGATATTAAGGCCTCCTTTTAATAGAGTACCGGACCAAAGCATTAGCACTTAGTGGATACATGAACTCCTCAAACTACGGTCATCACCGGGAAGTGTGCCGACTGCTGTCACTCCGGGGTTGCCGGATCATAACACGTAGTAGGTGACTATAACTTGCAAGATAGGATCAAGAACACAAATATATTCATGAAACCATAAAGGGTTCATATCTGAAATCATGGCACTCGGGCCCTAGTGACAAGCATTAAGCATAGAAAAGTCATAGCAACATCAATCTTAGAACATAGTGGATACTAGGGATCAAAACCTAACAAAACTAACTCGATTACATGATAAATCTGATCCAACCCATCACCGTCCAGCAAGCCTACGATGGGATTACTCACACACGGTGGTGAGCATCATGAAATTGGTGATGGAGGATGGTTGATGATGACGACGACGATGATTTCCCCTCTCCGGAGCCCCGAACGGACTCCAGATCTGCCCTCCCAAGGAAGAATAGGGCTTGGCGGCGGCCCCGTATCATAAAACGCGATGAATCCTTCTCTCTGATTTTTTTCTCCCCGAACGTGAATATATGGAGTTGGAGTTGAGGTCGGTGGAGGTCTAGGGGGCCACAAGGACAGAGGGCACGCCCCAGGGGGGTGGCCGCGCCCTCCACCCTTGTGGATAGGGTGTGGGCCCCCTTCGGTTGGTTCTTTTGCCAATATTTTTTATTTATTCCAAAACTGATCTCTGTGAATTTTCAGGTCATTCCGGGAACTTTTATTTCTGCACAAAAATAACGCCATGACAATTCTGCTGAAAACAGCATCAGTCCGGGTTAGTTCCACTCAAATCATGCAAATTAGAGTCCAAAACAAGGGCAAAAGAGTTTGGAAAAATAGATACGATGGAGACGTATCAGTGCCGTATCGCCTTAGGTTATGACTGTTATATGATGAATATCATCCAACGAATTCACCGGTCCAATGCCTACAAATTTCTCTCATATTGTTCTTGCCAAGTTACTACTGCTACTGTTACTATTGCACTTGCTACAAAATCATTGCTATCACTGTTACCGTTACTATTGTTGTTGCTACTACTATCAAAACTATCACACTACTTTGCTACTGATCACTTTGCTACAGATAATTAATCTCCAGGTGTGGTTGAATTGACAACTCAGCTGCTAATACTTGCAAATATTCTTTGGTGTCCCTTGTGTCGAATCAATAAATTTGGGTTGAATACTCTACCCTCAAAAACTGTTGCGATCCCCTATACTTGTGGGTTATGAAGACATTTTTCTGGCGCCATTGCCTTGGAGCATATGTATATATGTTGAGTCACTTGGGATTATTATGAAATTATCACTATGAAGAATCTGAAGGATGCTAAGACTAAGATTTTTCCCTCTAAGACGAGGCAAGGTAACAAATTGCCATCGAACTCCGCTTTAGATTCACCTTCTGTTATAAGTAGACTTGCAATTCCACCACATGTTATCAATTCTGATATGTCGCAAGTTATTGATGATGATACTTCTGCTATGAATGCTACTCATGATGATGCTAGTACCTTACTTGATGATAATGTGCCACTAGGTGAATTTCTTGATGAACAAATTACTAGAGTAAGACAGAATGAGATTGTTGAAACTGATGAAGAGCTTGAAACCGAAAATCTTCAAACACCTATTACACCTAGTTCTCCTAGATATGAATTTCCAAAGGTACCGGAAGGTTATGTTATGGATGAGGAGACAACTAGAGACATTCTTGCTTGTAAGGACAGAGATGATTTCGAAAAATTATTATGCAAGTATAAAGAAAAGACTTTGAATGCTAAAATGAAATGTGATCCTCAATTTGTTACTTCACCTATCTTTGTTGATGATAAGGATTATGAATTCTCTGTCGACCCAGAGTTAATTACTTTGGTTGAATCTAATCCTTTCCATGTTTATGAAACTGAAACTGTTGCGACACATCTTACTAAGTTGAATGATATAGCCACCCTTTTTGCTCATGATGAGAAGATTCGCTATTATTATATTCTCATTTCCGTTCTAATTAAAGGGTGATGCTAAGGCTTGGTAAAATACTCTTGCTCCTGGTTGTGTGCGTAGTCCCCAGGATATGATTTATTACTTCTTTGAAAAGTATTTTCCTGCTCATAAGAAACAAGCTACCTTACAGGAAATATTTAACCTTGCGCAAATTGAAGAAGAGAGTCTCCCACAAGCTTGGGGGAGGCTTCTCCAATTGCTTAATGCTTTGCTTGATCATCCTCTTAAGAAAAATGAAATACTTGATATCTTCTATAATGGACTAACCGATGCTTCTAGGGATTTCCTAGATAGTTGTGCTGGTTGTGTTTCCAGGGAATGAACTGTTGAACAAGCTGAATAATTATTGAATAACATATTGAAAAATTATGATGATTGGATCCTTACTGAATCACCACTTAAACCTACTCCAAAGAAGAGGGGTATCATACATCTCAGTCCTGAAGATATGCAAGAGGCAAAGAAATCTATGAAGGAAAAAGGTATTGAAGCAGAGGATGTTAAAATTTTACCACCTATCGAAGAAATACATGGGCTTGAAACACCAGCACCACCTAAGGTGGTAGAGGTAAATTATTTATTAAAGTTCGATGAAGGTGATATTCTTTATAATAAACATCCTAGTCAATGCCTTTATGAGTTTGATAATTACATTAGAAAGAAAGATCACTTCAATGCAAATTTCATGAAACAATTGAAATATAATTCTGATATGATTGCTCGCTTGAGTGACTTGTTATTTGGAATCTCAAATGATGTTAGAGGTGTAGGAAAGCATGCCTCTATGGTTCAAACTCAATTATAACAAGTTGCTAAATCTCAAAGAGAGTTGCTTGATGAAATGAATAATAATATCAATGATCATGTTGTTAGAGTAATGACTAGAGGAGGTAGAATGACTCAGGAACCACTTTATCCTGAGGGACACCCAAAAATAATTGAACAAGACTCTCAAATAGTTAACACTGATGCACCTAGTCCTTATAAAAATAAAAAGAAGAAGAAAAATGATAGGACTTTGCATGCCTCTAGTGAACCTGAAGTAGAAAAACCTCCTGATAATGATAATGAAGTCTCTATCTCTGATGTTGAAACTCAATCTGGGAGTGAACACTCACCTTTCGATGATGAAAAAGACAATGATGAGGTTCCTGAAGATACTCAAACAAATAATAAAGAACCAGACAATGATGTTGAAATAGAACCAGCTGTTGATCTTGATAACCCACAACCCAAGAATAAAAGATATAATTAAAGAGACTTTGTTGCTAGAAAACACGGTAAGGAAAGAGGACCATGGGTTCAAAAACCTATGCCCTTTCGACCTAAGTCAACCAAAAAGAAAGATGATGAATAATTTGAACGCTTGGCTGAAATGTTGAGGCCAGTCTTTTTGAGTACTCGCTTGACTGATATCTTAAAGATGCCTCCTTATGGAAAATACATGAAAGACATCATCACCAATAAGAGAAAAATATCGGAAGCTGAAATCTCCACCATGCTTGCTAATTATACTTTTAAGGGTGGAGTACCTAAAAAAGTTGGAGATCCCGGAATACCAACTATACCTTGCTCCATCAAAAGAAATTATGTGAAAACTGCTTTATGTGATTTAGGAGCTGGTGTTAGTGTTATGGCTTTCTCTTTATATAAAAGACTTGATTTGAATAAACTCACACTACGAAAATATCTTTGCAAATGGATGACAAATCAACTGCCATACCTATCGGTATTTGTGAGGATGTGCCCGTTGTTGTTGCTAATGTTACTATCTTAATCGACTTTGTTATACTTGACATGCCCGAGGACGACAACATGTAGATTATGCTTGCTAGACCCTTTTTGAATACTGTAGGGGCTGTTATTGATTGCAATAAAAGCAAGGTCAATTTTCATATCAATGGTAATGAACATACGGTGTACGTTCCGAAGAAAAAATTCCAAGTGAATGGTATTAATGTTATTGAATAATCTCCGACAATCACTATTGGAAGTTTTCAACTACCTCTTCCTACTGCCAAAAAGAAATATGAAATGCTTATTGTTGGAGACATACATATCCCCATTGAGGTAACTTAGTGTTTTACAAAAGTTCTTCGGTTTCATGCTAATTGGAAGTGGTTGTTAATAAGATTTGATCAACCTTATTAATGAATCATTTTTGAGAGGTACGAAGTTGATGAATTTAGTAAGCACTACTTTCTGTCCCTACCTTTTGTTTTTTGTTTTTATTAGTTACACAAAATAAATAAAATAAAATAAAATGCTTTGCCTGTTTTCCGAGTTTTCCGTGCAATAAAAAATGACCCAAAATAAAAGTTCTCAGAATGCTCTGAAAATTTAATACGATTTTTTTCTGAATATTTAAATTTTTTTAGTGCAAATAAAATTAGAGGGAGGTGCTTCAGGTGGGCACAACCCACCTGGGCGCGCCAGCACCCCCAGGCGCACCCAGGTGGGTTGTGGTCCCCACATGGGCCCCCTCACTTATCTCTTCATCCCATATCACCACCTACCACCAGAAAAAAATCACCATTGCTCTCTCTCTCTCTCTCTCCCTCTCTCGCTCTCTTGCGTTCTTGCTCTCAAACCCGCGGATTTTGATCTCTTTGCTCGAAGCTCCGTTTCCGAAATTGTTTCGGGGGATTGTTGCTTGGTATGTGCCTCCTCCATTGGTCCAATTAGTTTTTGCTTAGTGGTTTATATTTTGAATAATTAGTTGCTCTTGGTGCTGCTGTAGATGAGCTTGCATGTCAAATTCTTAGAGTTCTAAGTAGTTTGAATGGTTGATATGGCCTCTATGCATCCCCATGAGTAGTTGCTATCATTCTTATAAAGTTTTGTTGACAAACATTTGTGACCCGAAATTTTTCAGAAAATTGTACGCGAATATGATGAACCTCTTTGGAAGGAGTTCTTCGAGGGGGAGGTCCTCGGAGGCATCTTCTAGTAGCAGCTCCGTTCGTCGGTCCTATGTTGAACCAAGTGAAAATTCCATTCGAGATGCCGCTACCAAATCATGTTTATGGCCATGCAATGGTTATATGGTGCGTGTGGGCATTAAAGAAGAATTTGAGCAATATGTTCACAATGCCGAGCTCGGTCCCTACATTGCAGATAAGTGCAACCAACACCTCGGCCTCACTGAATCATTTACCAAAGAATTTAAATTCCATCCTCGTGAATCCAGAGTATCATTTAAACTATATGACAACTCTTTTACTATACCTCTGGAGACATTTTCTAATCACTGCAAAATTCCATTTTGGGGTTCATTGGACGAACCACCAAGGTCGGAGTTTTAGATATTCTTGACTAGCCTTTGCTATGGTGAGACTAGAGGAGTGACTCAAGGTAGAATAAAGAGCATTCATTTTCCCTCAATCCAATACTTTGCACTATTTAATGGAAAATGCATTGTAGGCAAACAAGATTGTAGTACACTTTGTGCTCCAGACTTGAGCCTTATCCGCACCGCTCTTATCGTTGACAAAAGTTATAACCTTGGAGCGATAGTGGCACGTACAACACAACGCTGGTAGTGGATATTTTATGGTGGAATTTACGCCACACGCTTAGCAAGAGAGTTGGGTGTTTCACCTTGGCCTTATGACCCCATCCTACCCACGCAGTACCTTGACTCCGATGCTATGAAACATCATAAGATCCTTAGTGGTGAACCCCATAATTTTACTTATAACCTGTTGTTTAATAAAAGGTCCATTGTGGACACCTTTTTGCCTTCACCTACTCTCTTGATGTTCACAACAAGGGAAGATATTATGTTATTGAGAGCGAGGCCTGAGCACATAACACAGCGGTTGTGGCTGCACGGCGGGCTGACGTGTCAGCACCCCGAGCCTCCGTGAGCTATCACTCCGACCATTATGCAAGCTACTGATAGAGATTACCAAGTTAGGCCAAAAGCCTAAGCTTGGGGGAGTACGTATTGCCACCGTCATTACTTTCATGATCACACATTTCATTCCAGTTGTCGGTGTCCACACTTTTTCATTGTATTATCCATGCTAGATTTATTTTCTCGCCTTCTTCTTGTGTGTTTGAAAAACTTTGAGAAGTTACAAAAAAGATATTTCCTGCTTCTTTTTTATTTTTCTTTCTAGTGTAGTTAGTTGTAGTATTTAAAAATAAAACCCAAAAAGATTTCCTTGTTCTTCTTTTGCTTGTTGGGAGCTCTCCCGTGTAAATAGTTTTTCTCCTTTTTGTCTTTCTTTCTTTAGTTTGTTTCCTTCCAGATAAAAACCAAAAACTCCAAAAATATTTCAGTGTGTTTCTCTGAATTATTTTCTTTTTATTGAGTTGTACCGAGGAGAAGACCACGATGAAAATGTTGAGTGGCTCTCATATGCATTATTGTTGATCTAACATAGATCCCATATTACCTTGTTTTCTTCTTTTTGAATAAAATGTTTGCAGATTCCAGCTTAGTCCACGGCACTCTTGCACTATTATTATTTTCATATCATTCGGTCCTGCAAGTGAAAGGCAATAATGATGATATTTGATGAACTGGCTGTGGCAGAGAGAAACGGGCATGAACTCAACTTGTTCTGTTTTTGTAAATATGTTTAACCTAGTATCCATGATTCAACCTATTATGATCAAACATGTTTGCAATGACAATTAGAAATTATAGTTTCTCATGCCATGCTTAAGTAGCTAGGAGTGGATAATGATTTATTTTGGATGGCAACATTGCGTTAAAATGATTGTGATGTAGTATGATGATATGGCATCCTCCTCCGAATGTTCGAGTGGCTTGACTTGGCACATGTTCATGCATGTAGTTGAATCAAAACCAACATAGCCTCTATGATATTTATGTTCATGGTGTTCATATCCTACTCATGCTAGTATCTAATGTAACTTATGCATAATGCATGTTCATGACCGTTTTCCTCTCTAGCTGGACGCTTCTCAGTCTAATTGCTAGCGTTCCCCTGTACTAAGCGGAATTTCTGCTTGTGCATCAAAATCCTGAAACCCAAGTTATTCCAGATGAGTCCACCATACCTACCTATATGCGGTATTACCTTGCCGTCCAAAGTAAATTTGCATGTGCCACCTCTAAAAACTTCAAATAAATATCATTTTGTGTGTGCCTGGATTGTTCATAGAGCGACAGGAGGTACTCAGTATCTTCCATGCTAAGCGGGTTATTCTCATGATGAGTGTTTATTCACTCGTCCTTGCACGAGAGGGGTGGTAATAGGGATTCCCAGTCCCGAACTCAAATTGCAAATAATTAAACAAAACTCCCCCAGGACTGGTGTTGGTATGGACGGCACCCGTTCTTTCGGACAAGCCGTGGAGTGTGATTGTTGGTGGAGGGGGAGTAAACCTTTACTTTTATCGCTTGGGAACCGCCACTAATGTGTTTAGCATGGAAGATACCGATAACTAATGGTCGCGAAGTAAACAAGAAGGGTGCATTTCTCAAAATTTCATTTACCTCTATTTTAAAAACCTGAGCTCTTGCACCTCTACAAATCAATGCTTCCCTCTATGAAGGAACTATCTATTTACTTTTATGTTGTGTCATCACCTTCTCAAATAAGCGCCAGAACCTGAGAGCACTATTTTTATCCACATGCATTGTGTATAGCTAATGTTGGGTGCATGATGACTAGATCTTTTCTACCATGAATTACAATGTTTAGTCGCTGCTTGAACTTTGGAGGTGCTCTGCATTTACGTTTTGCGGTCTCAGAAAGGGCTAGCGAGATACCACTATTGTCATATTATATCATGGTTATTTTGGCAAAGTGTTGTAGTTTGAGATATCTTATTATTGCTCGCTAGTTGATTATGTCATTGATATGAGTTAATATAATTTTTAAGAGTTATTGTCGACATGGTTAGTTATAATCTTTGCTGAAAACCTGGGTGCTACTTAAGCTTATTTATGTAAACAAGAGCGAAAGAGTTCGTAAAATGTTTTTATTTTTCACTTTCAGTTTATCAACAGAATTGCTTGAGGACAAGCAAAGGTTTAAGCTTGCGTGATTTGATACGTCTCCGTCGTATCTACTTTTCCTAACGCTTTTCCCCTTGTTTTGGACTCTAATTTGCATGATTTGAATGGAACTATCCCGGGCTGATGCTATTTTTAGCAGAACTACCATGGTGTTGTTTTTTGTGCAGAAATAAAAGTTCTCGGATTGGAATGAAACTTTGCGAGGAATTTTTGTATAATAAAAGAGAATTTATGGAGCCAAGAACCACCGGAGGGGGGCACCTGGGTGGGCACAACCCACCAGGGCGCGCCCCCCTTCAGGCGCGCCCAGGTGGGTTGTCCCCACCTGGTGGCCCCGCAGACTCCAACCCTGATACTATAAAACCACATATTTAGAGAGAAAAAACCAGGGAAAAAGAATTATCGCGTTTCACGAGACGGAGCCGCCACCACCTCCTGTTCTTCATCGAGAGGCCAGATCTGGAGTCCTTTTAGGGCTTCGGAGAGGGGGATCTTCGATCTTCGTCATCACCAACCCTTCTACATCGCCAATTCCATGATGCTCCCCACCGGGAGTGAGTAATTCCTTCGTAGGCTCGCTGGTCGGTGAGGAGTTGGATGAGATTCATCATGTAATCGAGTTAGTTTTGTTAGGGCTTGATCCCTAGTATCCATTATGTTCTGAGATTGATGTTGCTATGACTTTGCCATGCTTAATGCTTGTCACTTTGGGCCGGGGTGCCATGATTTCAGATCTGAACCGTTTATGTTCTCACCATTATATCTATGTTCTAGATCCGATCTTGCAACTTATAGTCACCTACTACGTGTTATGATCCGGCAAACCCGGAATGACAGAAGTCGGGACACTTCCCGGTGATGACCGTAGTTTGAGGAGTTCATGTATTCATCGTGTGTTAATGCTTTGTTCCGGTTCTCTATTAAAAGGAGACCTTAATATCCCTTAGTTTCCAATAGGACCCCGTTGCCATGGGAGGGTAGGACAAAAGATGTCATGCAAGTTCTTTCCATAAGCACGTATGACTATTTTCGGAATACATGCCTACATTATATGTATGAACTGGAGCTAGTGCCGTATCGCCCTAGGTTATGATTGTTATATGATGAATATCATCAAACGAATTCACCAGTCCAATGCCGATGAATTTATCTCATATTGTTCTTGCTAAGTTACTACTGCTACTGTTACTATTGCACTTGCTACAAAATCATTGCTATCACTGTTATCGTTACTATTGCTGTTGCTGCTACTATCAAAACTATCACACTACTTTGCTACTGATCACTTTGCTGTAGATAATTAATCTCAGGTGTGGTTGAATTGACAACACAACTGCTAATACTTGTAAATATTCTTTGGCTCCCCTTGTGTCGAATAAATAAATTTGGGTTGAATACTCTACCCTCGAAAACTATTGCGATCCCCTATACTTATGGGTTATCATCGACGTAATGCTTTTACGACGAACTCTTTATCAACTCCATAACCGAGAAACATTTCCTTAGTCCTCTTAGGTAACTAAGGATAATTTTGATCGATGTCCAGTGATCTACTCCTGGATCACTATTGTACCCCCTTGCTAAACTCATGGCAAGGTACACAATAGGTTTGGTACACAGCATGGTATACTTTATAGAACCTGAACGACTTTCATTCTCTCTCTATCTTCTGCCGTGGTCGGGCTTTGAGTCTTACTCAAGTTCACACCTTGCAACACAGGCAAGAACTCTTTCTTTGACTGGTCTATTTTGAATTTCTTAAGAAATTTGCCAAGGTACGTACTTTGTGAAAGTCCTATTAAGCATCTCGATCTATCTCTATAGATCTTGATGCCCAATATATAAGCAGCTTCACCGGGGTCTTTCACTGAAAAATTCTTATTCAAGTATCCTTTTATGCTATCCAGAAATTCTATATCATTTCCAATCAACAGTATGTCATCTACATATAATACCAGAAATGCTACAGAGCTCCCACTCACTTTCTAGTAAATACAGGCTTCACTGAAAGTCTGTATAAAACCATATGCTTTGATCAATTCATCAAAGCTTATATTCCAACTCCGAGATGTTTGCACCAGTCCATAGATGGATCGGTGGACCTTGCACACTTTGTTAGCACCTTTAGGGTCGACAAAACCTTCTGGTTGCATCATATACAACTCTTCTTTCAGAAATCCATTAAGGAACGCAGTTTTGACATCCATTTGCAAGATTTCATAATCATAAAATGCGGCAATTGCTAACTTGATTCGGACGGACTTAAGCATCGCTACAGGTGAGAAAGTCTCATCGTAGTCAACCCCTTGAACTTGTCGATAACCTTTCACGACAAGTCGAGCTTTGTAGATAGTAACATTACCATCAGCGTCAGTCTTCTTCTTGAAGATCCATTTTGTTCTCATACATGGATCCTATCTCAGATTTCATGGCATCAAGCCATTTATTGGAATATGGGCTCATCATATCTTCTTCATAGTTCATAGGTTCGCCTTGGTCTAGTAACATGACTTCCAGGATAGGATTACCGTACCACTCTGGTGCGGGTCGACCTACGAAGTTCAGTAGTAACTTGACCTGAAGTTTCATGACCATTATCATTAGCTTCCTCTCTAGTTGGTGTAGGCATCACGGGAACAATTTTCTCTGATGTACAACTTTCCAATTCGAGAGAAGGTACAACTACCTCATCAAGTTCTACTTTCCTCCCACTCACTTCTTTCGAGAGAAACTCCTTCTCTAGAAAGGATCCATTCTTAGCAACAAAGAAATTTCAGATCTGTGGTAGAAGGTGTACCCAATTGTTTCCTTAGGGTATCCTATGAAGACGCTGGTGTCTACTACACAACTTTATTCTTGTAGACACGTGTTGGGCCTCCAAGTGCAGAGTTTTGTAGGACAGTAGCAATTTTCCCTCAAGTGGATGACCTAAGGTTTATCAATCCGTGGGAGGTGTAGGATGAAGATGGTCTCTCTCAAACGACCCTGCAACCAAATACAAGAAATCTCTTGTGTCCCCAACACACCCAATACAATGGCAAATTGTATAGGTGCACTAGTTCGGCGAAGAGATGGTGATAAAAGTGTAATATGGATGGTAGAAATATATTTTTATAATCTGAGTAAATAAAAACAGCAAGGTAGCAAATAGTAAACGGGCACAAAAACGGTATTGCAATGCTTAAAAACAAGGCCTAGGGCCCGTACTTTCACTAGTGCAATCTCTCAACAATGCTAATATAATTGGATCATATAACCATCCCTCAAAGTGCGATGAAGAATCACTCCAAAGTTCCTATCTAGCAGAGAACATAAGAATAAATTGTTTGTAGGGTACGAAACCACCTCAAAGTTATTCTTTCCGTTTGATCTATTCAAGAGTTCATACTAAAATAACACAAAGCTATTCTTTCCGTTTGATCTATCCTAGTTTTTGTACTAAAATAACACCAAAGCAAATTCAAATCCATAATACTCAATCCAACACAAAGAACTTCAAAGAGTGCCCCAAGATTTCTACCAGAGAAACAAAGACAAGAACGTGCATCAACCCCTATGCATAGATTACCCCAATGTCACCTCGGGAATCCACGAGTTGAGTGCCAAAACATATATCAAGTGAATCAATACGATACCCCATTGTCACCACGAGTATTCAATTGCAAGACATATATCAAGTGTTCTCAAATCCATAAAAGTATTCAATCCGATAACGAAATCTCAAAGGGAAAACTCAATTCATCACAACAAGATAGAGAGGGGAAAACAACATATAATCCGACTATATTAACAAAGCCCGTGATACTTCAAGATCGTGACATCTCAAGAACATGAGAGAGAGAGAGATTAAACACATAGCTACTGGTACAAACCCTCAGCCCCGAGGGTGGACTACTCCCTCCTCATTGTGGTGGCCGCCAGGATGATGAAGATGGCCACCGGTGATGATTCCCCCCTCCGGCAAGGTGCCGGAACAGGGTCTAGATTGGTTTTCGGTGGCTACATAGCCTTGCGGCGGCGGAACTTGTGATCTAGGTTAACCCCGAAGGGTTTCAGAATATTTGGGAATTTATAGTGCAATGAAGGGGTACGGGAAGCCACCGAGGTGGGCACAACCCACCTGGGCGCGCCAGGGGGGCTTGGCGCGCCCAGGTGGGTTGTGCCCCCCCTCGGGGCACCCCCCAGGTGCTGCTTTGGCCCATCGGGAGTCTTCTGGCCCATAAAAAATCTCCGTGGAGTTTCGCGGTGTTTGGACTCCGTTTGATATTGATTTCCTGTGATGTAAAAAACAAGCAAAAAACAACAACTGGCACTGGGCACTGGGTCAATAGGTTAGTCCCAAAAAATGATATAAAGCTGCTATAAAATGACTGTAAAACATCCAAGAATGATAAAATAACTGCATCAATACCTCATAAATTATAGATACGTTGGAGACGTATGAGACACACTTCTCCAATTTGGGTTCGAGCTTATCAGGCCGAAGCCTTTTGACATAAGTGTTGCAACCCCAAACTTTAAGAAACGGCAGCTTAGGTTTCTTGCCAAACCACAGTTCATACGGTGTCGTTTCAACGGATTTAGATGGTGCCCTGTTTAACATGAATGCGGCTCTCTAATGCATATCCCCAAAACAATAGCGGTAAATCGGTAAGA
The DNA here is from genome assembly GCF_018294505.1 of Triticum aestivum. Taxonomy (NCBI): domain Eukaryota; kingdom Viridiplantae; phylum Streptophyta; class Magnoliopsida; order Poales; family Poaceae; genus Triticum; species Triticum aestivum. The sequence goes on along the minus strand of NC_057799.1, from coordinate 111,033,548 downwards.
GGCATCATAGATCGCACCATATCTAATAAAGTACGATTACGAAGTTCGGACACACCATTACGCTGTGGCGTTCCAGGTAGCGTGAGTTGTAAAACAATTCCACATTGTTTTAAATGAAGGCCAAACTCGTAACTCAAATATTCGCCTTCACGATCAGATCGTAGAAACTTTATTTTCTTGTTACGATGATTCTCAACTTCACTCTGATTATTTTTGAACTTTCCAAATGTTTCAGACTGGTGTTTCATCAAGTAGATATACCCATATATACTCAAATCATCAGTGAAGGTGAGAAAATAACGATACCCATCGCGTGCTTCAATATTCATCGGACCGCATAGATCGGTATGTATTATTTCCAATAAGTCATTAGCTCGCTCCATTGTTCCGGAGAACGGAGTTTTAGTCATCTTGCCCATGAGGCATGGTTCGCAATTATCAAATGATTCATAACCAAGTGATTCCAAAAGTCCATCCACATGGAGTTTCTTCATGCGCTTTACACCAATATGACCTAAACGGCAGTGCCACAAGTATATTGCATTTTCATTATCAACTTTGCATCTTTTGGCATCAATATTATGAATATGTGTATCACTACGATCGAGATTCAATAAACCATTCACATTGGGTGTATGATCATAAAAGGTTTTATTCATGGAAACAGAACAACAATTATTCTCAGACTTAAATGAATAACCGTATTGCAATAAATATGATCAAATCATATTCATGCTCAACGCAAACACCAAATAACATTTATTTAGGTTCAACACTAATCCCGAAGGTAGAGGGAGTGTGCGATGGTGATCGTATCAACCTTGGAATCAGTTCCAACACACATCGTCACCTCGCCCTTAACTAGTCTCTGTTTATTTTGCAACTCCTGTTTTTGAGTTACTAATCTTAGCAACTGAACCGGTATCAAACACCCAGGGGTTGCTATGAACACTAGTAAAGTACACATCAATAACATGTATATCAAATATACCTTTGTTCACTTTGCCATCCTTCTTATCCGCCAAGTATTTGGGGCTGTTCCGCTTCCAGTGACCATTTCCTTTGTAATAGAAGCACTTAGTTTCAGGCTTGGGTCTAGCTTTGGGCTTCTTCATGGGAGCGGCAACTTGTTTGCTGTTCTTCTTGAAGTTCCCTTTTTGTCCCTTGCCCTTTTTTCTTGAAACTACTGGTTTTGTTAACCATCAACACTTGATGCTCTTTCTTGATTTCTACCTTCGTCGATTTCAGCATCGCGAAGAGCTTGGGACTAATTTTCGTCATCCCTTGCACATTATAGTTAATCACGAAGTTCTAGTAGCTTGGTGATAGTGACTAGAGAACTCTTGTCGATCACTATCTTATCTGGAAGATTAACTCTCACTTGATTCAAGCAATTGTAGTACCCAGACATTCTGAGCACATGCTCATTGGCTGAGCTATTCTCCTCCATCTTGTAGGAAAAGTACTTGTCAGAGGTCTCATACCTCTCGACATGGGCATGTGTCTGAAATACTAATTTCAGCTCTTGGAACATCTCATATGCTCCGTGGCGTTCAAAACGTTTTTGAAGTCCCAGTTCTAAGCCATAAAGCATGACGCACTAAACTATCAAGTAGTCATCATACCGAGCTTGTCAAATGTTCATAACGTTTGCATCTGCTACTGCAATAGGTCTGTCACCTAGTGGTGCATCAAGGACATAATTCTTCCGTGCAGCAATGAGGATAATCCTCAGATCACGTACCCAGTCCGCATCATTGCTACTATCATCTTTCAACATAGTTTTCTCTAGGATCATATCAAAAACATAGGGGAGATACAACGCGAGCTATTGATGTACAACATAATTTGCAAATAATATCAGGACTAAGTTCATGAGAAATTAAATTTCAATTAATCAAATTACTACTCCCCCACTTAAATAAACTTCCCTCAAGTTATCTAAGTGATACGTGATCCAAATCAACTAACCCATGTCCGATCATCACGTGAGATGGGGTAGTCATCAATGGTGAACATCTCTATGTTGACCATATCTACTATATGACTTACGTTCGACCTTTCGGTCTCCAGTGTTCCGAGACCATGTCTGTACATGCTAGGCTTGTCAAGTTTAACCCAAGTATTCTGCATGTGCAAAACTGTCTTACACCCGTTGTATGTGAACGTAGAGTCTATCACACCCGATCATCACGTGGTGTCTCGAAATGATGAACTTTCACAACGGTGCATACTCGGGGAGAACACTTATATCTTGAAATTTAGTGAATGGATCATCTTATAATGCTACCATCGTTCTAAGCAAAATAAGATAAACATCACATGCAATCAAAATATGTGACATGATATGGCCATCATCATCTTGTGCTTTTGATCTCCATCTCCAAAGCATTGTCATGATCTCCATCCTCACCGGCTCGACACCTTGATCTCCATCGTTGCGTCGTGGTCGTCTCATCAACTATTGCTTCTACAACTATTGCTAATGCATAGCGATAAAATAAAGCAATTACATGGCATTTGCATTTCATACAATAATGAGACAACCATAAGGCTCCTGCCGGTTGCCGATAAATTAGAAAACACGATCATCTCATACAACAACGTATATCACATCATGTCTTGGCCATATCACATCACAACATGCCCTGCAAAAACAAGTTAGACGTCCTCTACTTTGTTGTTGCAAGTTTTACGTGGCTGCTACGGGCTTCTAGCAAGAACCGTTCTTACCTACGGCAAAAACCACAATGGTGATTTATCAAGTTTGTTGTTTTAACCTTCTTCAAGGACCGGTCACAGTCAAATTCGATTTAACTAAAGTAGGAGAAATAGACACCCGCCAGCCACCTTTATGCAAAACTAGTTGCATGTCTGTCGGTGGAACCGGTCTCATGTGCGTGGACATGTAAGGTTGGTCCGGGCCGCTTCATCCCACAATACCGCCGAATCAAAATAAGACGTTGGTGGTAAGCAGTATGACTATCACCGTCCACAACTCTTTGTGTTCTACTCGTGCATATCATCTACGCATAGACCTGGCTCATGATGTCACTGTTGGGAAACGTTGCATGGAAAACAAAAAAAATTCTACACACACACAAGATCTACCAAGGAGATGCATAGCAACGAGAGGGCAAGAGTGTGTCTACGTACCCTTGTAGACCGTAAGCGGAAGCATTTTACAAGACGGTTGATGTAGTCGAACTTTCTTCGCGCTCCAACCGATCTAGTACCGAACGCACTGCACCTCCGCGTTCTGCACATGTTCAGCTCGGTGACGTCCTTAGCCTTCTTGATCCAGGAAGACAGCGAGGTAGTAGATGAGTTCCGGCAGCACGACTGTGTGGTGGCGGTGATGGTGAAGTTATCTCTGCAGGGCTTCGCCTAAGCACTACAAAAATATGACCGGGGGTGTAAACGGTGGAGGGGGCGCCACACACGGCTAGGCAATTGTCTATTGTGTGCTAGGCGCCCCCTCCCACATATATATAGGTGGGAGGGAGGAGCAACCATAGGAGGCGCCCAAGTAGGAGGAATCCTACTTGGAGTCCTTCCCAAGCCGCGCCCCCCGCCATATATAACCGAGGGGGAAGGAAAGAGGAGGGGGGGGAGAGGGAAGGAAGGGGGAGTCTTACTCCACACTTTCCTTTCCCTTCCCCTCTTTCCTTCTCCTCCTAGGCCGGCCTGCTATGGCGGGCGCACCAGCTCCTTGTGGCTGGTGCGCTCCCTCTCTTGGCCGAAAAGGCCCATATCTTTTGCCGGGGGTGCCCGGAACCCCTTCCGGTGACCCGATAAGTACCCGGTAACCCCCGAAACACTTCCGGTGTCCGAATACCATCGTCCTATATATCAATATTTACTTGTCGACCATTTCGAGACTCCTCATCATTTCCATGATCTCATATGGGACTCTGAACAACATTCGCTCACCAAATCACATAACTCATATAATACTATATCATCAACAAAAGTTAAGCGTGTGGACCCTACGGGTTCGAGAATTATGTAGACATGACCGAGACACCTCTCCGGTCAATAACCAATAGCGGAACCTGAATGCCCATTTTGGCTCCTACATATTCTACGAAGATCTTTATCGGTCGAACCGTTATGACAACATACATAATTCCCTTTGTCCATCGGTATGTTACTTGCCCGAGATTTGATCGTCGGTATCTTCATGCCTAGTTCAATCTCGTTATCGGCAAGTCTCTTAACTCATTCTGTAATACATCACCTCATGACCAACTCCTTAGTCATTTGCTTGCAAGCTTCTGATATGTATTACCGAGAGGGCCCAGAGATACCTCTCCGATACTCGGAGTGACAAATCCTAATTTCGAGCTATGCCAAGTCAACAAAGACCTTCAGAGATACCTGTAGAGCATCTTTATGGTCACCCAGTTATGTTGTGACATTTGATCGCACATAAGGTATTCCTCCGTTATCCGGGAGTTGCATAATCTCATAGTTGAAGGAATAAGTATTTGACATTAAGAAAGCAATATCAATAAACTGAACGATCATTATGCTAAGCTAACGGGTGGGTCTTGTCCATCACATCATTCTCCTAATTATGTGATCTCGTTATCAAATGACAACACATGTCCATGGTTAGGAAACCTTAACCATCTTTTATCAACGAGCTAGTCTAGTAGAGGCTTACTAGGGACACAGTATTTGTTTATGTATTCACACATGTATTTAAGTTTCCGATCAATACAATTCTATCATGAATAATAAACCTTTATCATGAATAAGGAAATATAAAATAACAAATTTATTATTGCCTCTAGGGCATATTTCCTTCAGGTCGATTATCAGTGGAATACAATATACTATTTATATTGGAAAGACTACTCGGGTACACTGATGATTGGAAGGTGCTAGATTATATAGTTAGATTACAACTCTAATGGTGATCTACATAATTACAGGAATTTACACTATATTATGACGCGTTGCTCACAAGCGCGTGCTCCGGGGACATAATGGGTAGAATCTGTTAACAGACAAATATGATTGTGGTTGGTAAGTTGATCTGGACTCTATCCCGAAAACTAGTTGTAACGACTAGGAATCTTATATCGTACTGTTGGAAGGGAGAGAGAGAGAGAGAGGGATTGTTGCGGAATATGATGAATGTATTATTGAGCCTCGAGGGCGAGTATATATTGAGTACAAGTCTTGGAGGGCATGACGCCTCTCCTAGAGATAAGGTAGGAATCCTAGACTAGCAAATACATGTAACCCAAATATATCTCTAACACACCCCCGCAGTCATAACAGTAGAGTTGCGAACAACATGAGCGTCGTGGACGGTCAGATTGGAGAGAATAGCACCCGACGGGCTGACATCCCCCCGGAGTCATAGCGGGAGCGTCATGGATGGTGTCGCGTTACGGACACGTTGACTGTAGAGAAAGCCGACGAGTTGCTCAAGCAGATGATAGCTGTTTGTGCCAATGTCAAGGTAGCCAAGAGCGTAGGGTGGTGTAGCCGTGGTTGAGGTAGCCGTGCGAAGAACGCCGTGGTTGATGTTGAGTCGGGGTAGCCGGTGTCGAGGGAGTCGCCATGGAACCGCGGGTGCAAGGAGGCGCCGAGTTAGTAACGGGCGCAGTGGTGTCGAGGTAGTGGTGCACCGGAAGGAGGATGGTGTTGATGAGGCATCACACCGGGTTTGCCAAACCCGGGGGCACATCGTAGACGAAGGCACGCGTCAGTGTTGCCAGCACCAGGCATGCGAAGACAAACGAAGACGAAGTTGACGAAGCACCGCACCAGGCTTGCCAGGCCCTGGGACACGTCGTGGATGAAGGCACACATCGGTGTTGCCAGCGCCGGGCATGCTTAGATGAGGGACCTGCACGACCTATACGCCATGTCGAGGAGTCGGAGGGCCAGCATAGAAGAAGACTCGACGACGGTTGTGGCGCCAATCGGCATGGGGGCCGATGTCACCAACGGTGGTCGGAGTAGACGAAGTGGTCGGCGTAGATGACGGCAACGCTGGCGACGGGCTGGTGCTGGACGAAGACGAAGGGGTGGATGGGCGGCTGCAGCGGCTATGGGGGTAGCGGCAGCGACGACCGAAGAAGAGCGGCGACGGCTAGGTTAGGAGCGCGGCGACGATGCTCGAAGGAGGCGAAGAACCTGACAGCGTGACGAAGACTGGCGCGGACGGTGGCATTCCTGCACCAAGGGAGACGGCGTGGCGCAGACCACGGGAAGTCGACGCGCGGGAACGACGAAGTGGACCACGGGCTGTGGCGCTACGGCCCGAAGGGGTGACGCACCGTCGGCAGGCGGGTCGGGACGACGGCGGGAAGACCTCGGTGTGGCGGCGGCGATCGCGGGCCGTGACGCGACGACCCGAAGGGGCGGCGCAACAACAGAACCCAGGTCGGTGCAACCACGGGAACGACTCAGGACAGCGGTGTGGACCGCGTGCCACGCTCGCTACGGCCCGACGGGGCGATGCAGCGGCGGCGCGAGGGTCAGTGCAGCCACGGGACGACCCGGAGAGGGCAGCCTCGGGCCGGCGGTGGACCGCGGGCCGCGGCACTACAGCCCGAATGGGCGACACAATGGTGAGGCGGGTCGGTGCAGACGGGAGAAGAACCACAGGGCAGCGGCACTGCGGCCCGACGGGGCGACGCAGCGGCAGCCCGTTGCTCGATCGGTAGAGGGGCGCGCTGAACTCGGGGCGGTCTTCACGGGGTCTGTGAAGGCGCACGCAACTGACAAGCCAGGTCGGTCGCACGACATAGATTAGGCAGATCACGGCGGCGGGCGGGTGATCAATCAGATCACGCGTGAGGTCGGGGACGCCGCTCGGTGGAGGCGGGGTGGCGGCAGAGTCCGAGGTCGACGAGCGGACTGGCGCGCGAACAACGACTGTGATGGGCCGCCGCATGGCGCAAGGCCGCCGGGTGGGGGCGAGGCAGGATTCCCGGTCGGAGTAGGGCGGCGACAACCGGCGTAGATTGACGGGCGAGCCGGCATGCGAACGACGGATGATGGGCCGCCGCATCGCGTGAGGCCGCCGGGTCGGGTCGACGGGCGGGCAGACACGCAGACGACGGCCTTTAGGGGCTGCCTGTCGCGCGAGGCCGCCGGGTCGGCGAAGAGGCCGTCTGGCCGCGCCGGAGTTGGAGTAGAGGCGCACGGGGGTCGAAGGCGGCGGCGGGCGACGCAAACCGATCAAGCATAGATCGGACAACCAAAAAGAAAAACACCGATCAAGATGACCGGCGGGAGAGAGAAAAAACCCGGAGCAAGGGTTCGGGAAAAAGACTCTCTAGGGCAGCCGGTCAACACGACCAGCGGACGAACCCTAGGTACGGGCGGTGCGGCCCCCGGAGACGGTCATGGAGGCCGACCGCCTCGGGGGCGGCGCGCGGGGTGGAAGCGGCGGGCGATGGCTAGGGTTGGATCGGTTAGGCTGATACCATGTTAGAAGGGAGAGAGAGAGGGATTGTTGCGGAATATGATGAATGTATTGAGCCTCGAGGGCGTGTATATATTGAGTACAAGACTTGAAGGGTAAGACGCATCTTCTAGAGATAAGGTAGGAATCCTAGACTACCAAATACATGTAACCCTCAAGAAAAAGCGCAGAGGAATAGAGGTAGACCACGAACCCTAAATTTCTAACATTGGCATCTAGAGCGAGGTTCGTCCGCCGTGCAACCCTGTCGACATGGTCGTCGCTCCAGGCCCTTAATCTGCTGCAAACTCAACCGGAGCGCCGCCCCTAGTCGATACTGTCCTGCTGCGTGCTTTGTCCCGAACGTCCGGCTGCGTCTAGTGGTCACGCGGCGCCCCTCCTATTGCCTTTCGTCAAGCTGATCCATTCATTCCATGAAAAGGACACCGTGCAAGTGGCTCACAGCTGGGACCATGCATGGAGCTCATTTATTTTTTTGTGCAAATCTACTCGCCGCCGGAAACTTCCACTCGATCAGAATTCGGAACGTGGCATACGCGGAACGACTGATCCTCAGGAGAACTACGATTGGTGGCAAGTTCAAATCATGATCGGAATCAAGAGGCACACGTGTATCAACTGGAGTTTGTAGACGTACTGGTGCTACCTCTTGAGCATGCGTTGGTTTTCCCTTGAAGAGGAAAGGGTGACGCAGCAAAGTAGCATAAGTATTTCCCTCAGTTTTTGAGAACCAAGGTATCAATCCAGTAGGAGGATACACGCAAATCGCCTCGTACCTACACAAACAAATAAGAACCTTGCAACCAACGCGATAAAGGGGTTGTCAATCCCTTCATGGCCACTTGCAAAAGTGAGATCTGATAGAGATAATAAGATAAATATTTTTGGTATTTTTATGATATAGATTGGAAAGTAAAGATTGCAAAATAAAATAGATCGGAAACTTATATGATGGAAAATAGCCCCGGGGGCTTAGGTTTCACTAGTGTCTTTTCTCAAGATAGCATAATCTACGGTGGGTGAACACATTACTGTCGAGCAATTGATAGAAAAGCGCATAGTTATGAGAATATCTAGGCATGATCATGTATATAGGCATCACGTCCGTGTCAAGTAGACCGAAACGATTCTGCATCTACTACTATTACTCCACACATCGACCGCTATCCAACATGCATATAGAGTATTAAGTTCATAAGAACAGAGTAACGCATTAGGCAAGATGACATGATGTAGAGGGAGAAACTCAAGCAATATGATATAAACCCCATCTTTTTATCCTCGATGGCAACAATACAATACGTGCCTTGCTGCCCCTGCTGTCACTGGGAAAGAACACCGCAAGATTGAACCCAAAGCTAAGCACTTCTCCCATTGCAAGAAAGATCGATCTAGTAGGCCAAACCAAACTGATAATTTGAAGAGACTTGCAAAGATATCAAATCATGCATATAAGAATTCAAAGAAGAACCAAATATTGTTCATAGATAATCTTGATCATAAACCCACAATTCATCGGATCTCGACAAACACACCGCAAAAAGAATTACATTGAATAGATCTCCAAGAGAATCGAGGAGAACTTTGTATTGAGATCCAAAGAGAGAGAAGAAGCCATCTAGCTAATAACTATGGACCCGAAGGTCTGTGGTGAACTACTCACACATCATCGGAGAGGCTATGGTGTTGATGTAGAATCCCTCCGTGATCGATTCCCCCTCCGGCGGAGCGCCAGAAAAGGCCCCAAGACGGGATCTCACGGGTACAGAAGGTTGCGGCAGTGGAAATAGGGTTTCATGGTGCTCTCGGATGTTCTCGGGGTATATGAGTATATATAGGCGAAAGAAGACGAAAGAGGGGATGCCTTCCGGGGCATCCCCAAGATTAGGGTTTTGGTTGTCCTTGAATTTTACCTTGGGGTGCCTTGGGCATCCCCAAGCTTAGGCTCTTGCCACTCCTTATTCCGTAATCCATCAAATCTTTACCCAAAACTTGAAAACTTCACAACACAAAACTCAACAGAAAATCTCATGAGCTCCGTTAGCGAAATAAAACAAACCACCACTTTAAGGTACTGTAATGAACTCATTCTTTATTTATATTGGTGTTAAACCTACTGTATTCCAACTTCTCTATGGTTCATACCCCCCAATACTAGCCATAGATTCATCAAAATAAGCAAACAACACACGAAAAACAGAATCTGTCAAAAACAAAATAGTCTGTATTAATCTGTATCAAACACAAACTTATGTAACTCAAAAATTCTGCCAAAATAGGACGACCTAAATATTTTTTTATTGATCTACTTCAATTGGAATCAGTATTTTATCACTTTCTGGTGATTTTTAACAATTGTTTTCGTGAGCAGAAAGTTTCTGACTTTTTCAGCAAGATCAAATAATTACTATCCAAGAAGATCCTATAGGTTTTACCTGGCACAAACACTAATTAAAACATAAAACCACATCTAACCAGAGGCTAGATGAATTATTTATTACTAAACAGGAACAAAAGCAAGGAACAAAAATAAAATTGGGTTGCCTCCCAACAAGCGCTATCGTTTAACGCCCCTAGCTAGGCATTGAGATTTCAATGATGCTCACATGAAAGACAAGAATTGCACAAAGAGAGCATCATAAAACTTGTGAAAAACACACTTCAGTATAACATACTTCCTATGCATAGGCATTTCATAAGCAAACAAATTATCAAGGCTAGCAAAAACTACCATACGCCAGGAAGAAGAAAGAAACAATAGCAATCTCAATATAACGAGAGGTAATTTAGTAACATGAAAATTTCTACAACCATATTTTCCTCTCTCATAATAATTACATGTGGGATCATAAGAAAATTCAACAAAATAGCTATCACATAAAATATTTTCAACACGATCCACATGCATGCGAAGTTGACACTCTTCCAAAATAGTGGGATTAACATTAGCTAAAGTCATGACCTCTCCAAACCCACTTTTATCAAAAATACCATAAGAATTTGAACATTCTCCAAATACGTGGGATCTAAAGTTAACACTCTTCCAAACCCACTTTTAATATTATTGCAAACACTATTATCAATATCATATTCATCATGGGGCTTAAATAAATTTTCAAGATCATAAGAAGAATCACCCCAATCATGATCATTGCAACAAATAGTAGACATAGAAAAACTAGCATCCCCAAACTTAGGGTTTTGCATATTATTAGCACAATTGACATAGAAAGAATTTATAGTAAAATCATTGCAATCATGCTTTTTATTCAAGGAGCTATCGTGAATCTCTTCATAAATTTCTTCATCACAATTTTCAGATTCACGAATTTCAAGCAAAACCTCATTAAGATAATCTAGTGCACTGAAATCACTAGAAATTGGTTCATCAAATTGGATCTCTTAAAAAGATTAGAAAGGGGAGGATCCATAAACTTTTAGCAAGCGAAGGTGCAAGCAAAAAGAAGGCACATGGTAACACAAGATCACATGGAAGGAGGGCGAAGAAAAGGCAAATGTGAAGTGGGGGAGAGGAAAACAAGAGGCAAATGGCAAATAATGTAATGGGAGGGATAAAAGTTTGTGATGGGTACTTGGTATGTCTTGACTTGACTTGGTGTAAACCTCCCCGACAATGGCGCCAGAAATCCTTCTTGCTACCTCCTGAGCATGCGTTGGTTTTCCCTTGAAGAGGAAAGGGTGATGCAGCAAAGTAGTGTAAGTATTTCCCTCAGTTTTTGAGAACCAAGGTATCAATCCAGTAGGAGGATACACGCAAATCGCCTCGTACCTACACAAACAAATAAGAACCATGCAACCAACGAGATAAAGGGGTTGTCAATCCCTTCACGGCCACTTGCAAAAGTGAGATCTGATAGAGATAATAAGATAAATATTTTTGGTATTTTTATGATATAGATTGGAATGTAAATATTGCAAAATAAGATGATCTCTCACTAAAATTTCAAGATAAAAGTGTTCTCCCTGAGTATGCACCGTTGCGAAAGTTCTTCGTGCTGAGACACCACGTGTTAATCGGGTGTGATAGGCTCTACGTTCAAATACAACGGGTGCAAAATAGTTGCACACGCGGAATACTCAGGTTAAACTTGACAAGCCTAGCATATACAGATATGGCCTCGGAACACAGAGACCGAGAGGTCGAGCGTGAATCATATAGTAGATATGATCAACATAGTGATGTTCACCATTGAAACTACTCCATCTCACGTGTTAACCGGACATGGTTTAGTTGCTTTGGATCACGTAATCACTTAGATGATTAGAGGGATGTCTATCTAAGTGGGAGTTCTTAAGTAATATGATTAATTGAACTTAAATTTATCATGAACTTAGTCCTGATAGTATTTTGCTAATTATGTTGTAGATCAATAGCTCGCGTTGTTGCTTCCCTGTGTTTATTTTTGATATGTTCCTAGAGAAAAAAATTATGTTGAAAGATGTTAGTAGCAAAGATGCGGATTGGATCCGTGATATGAGGATTATCCTCATTGCTGCACAGAAAAATTATGTCCTTGATGCACTGCTGAGTGACAGACCCATTGCAGGAGCAGATGCAGACGTTATGAACGTTTGGCTAGCTCAATATGATGACTACTTGATAGTTTAGTGCACCATGCTTAACGACTTAGAATCCGGACTTCAAAGACGTTTTGAACGTCATGGACCATATGAGATGTTCCAGGAGTTGAAGTTAATATTTCAAGCAAATACCCGAGTTGAGAGATATGAAGTGTCCAACAAGTTCTATAGCTAAAAGATGGAGGAGAATCGCTCAACTAGTGAGCATGTGCTCAGATTGTCTGGGTACTACAATCGCTTGAATCAAGTGGGAGTTTATCTTCCAGATAAAATAGTGATTGACAGAATTCTCTAGTCACCATCACCAAGTTAGTAGAACTTCGTGATGAACTATAGTATGCAAGGGATGACGAAAGTAATTCCCGAGCTCTTCGTGATGCTGAAATCGACGAAGGTAGAAATCAAGAAAAAAAACATCAAGTGTTGATGGTTGACGAGACCACTAGTTTCAAGAAAAGGGCAAAGGGAAGAAGGGGAACTTCAAGAAGAACGGCAAGCAAGTTGCTTCTCAAGTGAAGAAGCCTAAGTCTGGTCCTAAGCCTGAGACTAAGTGCTTCTACTGCAAAGGGACTGGTCACTGGAAGCGGAACTACCCCAACTATTTGGTGGATAAGAAGGATGGCAAAGTGAACAAAGGTATATTGGATATACATGTTATTGATGTGTACTTTACTAGTGTTTATAGCAACCCCTCGGTATTTGATACTGGTTCAGTTGCTAAGAGTAGTAACTCGAAACGAGAGTTGCAGAATAAACAGAGACTAGTAAAAGGCGAGGTGACGATGTGTGTTGGAATTAGTTCCAAGATTGATATGATCATCATCGCACACTCCCTATACTTTCGGGATTAGTGTTGAAACTAAATAAGTGTTATTTGGTGTTTGCGTTGAGCATGAATATGATTTGATCATGTTTGTTGCAATACGGTTATTCATTTAAATTAGAGAATAATTGTTATTCTTTTTACATGAATAAAACCTTCTATGGACATACACCCAATAAAATAGTTTGTTGGATCTTGATCGTAGTAATACACATATTCATAATAATGAAGCCAAAAGATGCAAAGTTAAGAATGATAGTGCAACTTATTTGTGGCACTGCCGTTTAGGTCATATTGGTGTAAAGCGCATGAAGAAACTCCATACTGATGGGATTTTGGAATCACTTGATTATGAATCACTTGATACTTGTGAACCGTGCCTCATGGGCAAGATGACTAAAATGCCGTTCTCCGGAACTATGGAGAGAGCAACAGATTTGTTGGAAGTCATACATACAGATGTATGTGGTCCGATGAATATTGAGGCTTGTAGCAGGTATCATTATTTTCTGACCTTCACAGATGATTTGAGCAGATATAGGTATATCTACTTAATGAAACATAAGTCTTAAACATTTGAAAAGTTCATATAATTTCAGAGTGAAGTGGAAAATCATCGTAACAAGAAAAATAAAGTTTCTACGATCTAATTGTAGAGAAGAGTATTTGAGTTACGAGTTTGGCCTTCAGTTAAAACAATGTGAAATAGTTTCACTACTCACGCCACCTGGAACACCACGGTGTAATGGTGTGTCCGAACATCGTAACCGTACTTTATTAGATATGGTGCGATATATGATGTCTCTTACCGATCTACCACTATCGTTTTGGGGTTATGCATTAGAGACAGCTACATTCACGTTAAATAGGGCACCATCAAAATCCGTTGAGACGATGCCTTATGAACTGTGGTTTGGCAAGAAACCAAAGTTGTCGTTTCTTAAAGTTTGGGGTTGCGATGCTTATGTGAAAAAGTTTCATCCTGATACGCTCAAACCCAAATCGGAGAAATGTGTCTTCATAGGATACCCAAAGGAGACAGTTGGGTACACCTTCTATCACAGATCCGAAGGCAAGACATTCGTTGCTTAGTATGGATCCTTTCTAGAGAAGGAGTTTCTCTTGAAAGAAGTGAGTGGGAGGAAATTAGAACTTGATGAGGTAACTGTACCTGCTCCCTTATTGGAAAGTAGTTCATCACAGAAATCTGTTCCTGTGACTTGTACACCAATTAGTGAGGAAGTTAATGATGATGATCATGTAACTTCAGATCAAGTTACTACCAAACCTCGTAGGTAAACCAGAGTAAGATCCGCACCAGAGTGGTACGGTAATCCTGTTCTGGAGGTTATGTTACTAGACCATGACGAACCTACGAACTATGAAGAAGTGATGGTGAGCCCAGATTCCGCAATATGGCTTGAGGCCATGAAATCTGAGATGAGATCCATGTATTAAGAACAAAGTATGGACTTTGATTGACTTGCCCGATGATCGGCGAGCCATTGAGATTAAATGGATCTTCAAGAGGAAGACGGACGCTGATAGTAGTGTCACTATATACAAAGCTAGAATTGTCGCAAAAAGGTTTTCGACAAGTTCAAGATGTTGACTACGATGAGAGTTTCTCACTCGTATCTATGCTTAAGTCTGTCCGAATCATGTTAGCAATTGCCGCATTTTATGAAATCTGGCAAATGGATAAACAAAACTGCATTCCTTAATGGATTTATTAAAGAAGAGTTGTATATGATGCAACCAGGAGGTTTTGTCAATCCTAAAGGTGGTAACAAAATATGCAAGCTCCAGCGATCCATCAATGGACTGGTGCAAGCATCTCGGAGTTGGAATATACGCTTTGATAAGTTGATCAAAGCATATAGTTGTATACAGACTTGCGGTGAAGCCTGTATTTACAAGAAAGTGAGTGGGAGCACTACAACATTTCTGATAAAGTATATGTGAATGACATATTGTTGATCGGAAATAATGTAGAATTATTCTGCAAAGCATAAAGGAGTGTTTGAAAGGAGTTTTTCAAAGAAAGACCTCGGTGAAGCTTCTTACGTATTGAGCATCGAGATCCATAGAGATAGATCAAGACACTTGATAAGTTTTTTCAATGAGTACATACCTTAACAAGATTTTGAAGTAG
Source organism: Triticum aestivum (assembly GCF_018294505.1). NCBI lineage: Eukaryota > Viridiplantae > Streptophyta > Magnoliopsida > Poales > Poaceae > Triticum > Triticum aestivum. The sequence goes on along the minus strand of NC_057799.1, from coordinate 111,018,515 downwards.
TTCAAAATAGAACAGTCAAAGAAAGAGTTCTTGCCTGTGTTACAAGGTGTGAAACTGAGTAAGACTCAAAGCCCGACCACGGCAGAAGATAGAAAGAGAATGAAAGTCATTCCCTATGCCTTGGCCATAGGTTCTATAAAGTATGCCATGCTATGTACCAGATCTATTGTATACCCTACACTGATTTTGGCAAGGGAGTACAATAGTGATCTAGGAGTAGATCACTGGACAACGGTCAAAATTATCCTTAGTGGAATAAGGATATGTTTCTCGATTATGGAAGTGACAAAAGGTTCGTCGTAAAGGGTTACGTCGATGCAAGTTTTGACACTAAATCTAGATGACTCTAAGTGTCGGTCTAGATACATATTGAAAGTGGGAGCAATTAGCTAGAGTAGCTCCGTGCAGAGCATTGTAGACATAGAAATTTGCAAAATACTTACGGATCTGAATGTGACAGACCCATTGACTAAAATTATCTCACAATCAAAACATGATCACACCTTAGTACTCTTTGAGTGTTAATCACATAGCGATGTGAACTAGATTATTGACTCTAGTAAACCCTTTGAGTGTTGGTCACATAGAGATGTGAACTATGGGTGTTAATCACATGGTGATGTGAATTATTGATGTTAAATCACATGGCGATGTGAACTAGATTATTGACTCTAGTGCAAGTGGGAGACTGAAGGAAATATGCCCTAGAGGCAATAATAAAGTATTATATATTTCCTTATATCATGATAAATGTTTATTATTCATGCTAGAATTGTATTAACCGAAAACATAATACATGTGTGAATACATAGACAAACAGAGTGTCACTAGTATGCCTCTACTTGACTAGCTCGTTAATCAAACATGGTTATGTTTCCTAGCCATAGACATGAGTTGTCACTTGATTAACGGGATCACCTCATTAGGAGAATGACGTGATTGACATGACCCATTCCGTTAGCTTAGCACCCGATCGTTTAGTATGTTGCTATTGCTTTCTTCATGACTTATACATGTTCCTATGACTATGAGATTATGCAACTCCCGTTTACCGGAGGAACACTTTGTGTGCTACCAAACGTCACAACGTAACTGGGTGATTATAAAGGTGCTCTACAGGTGTCTCCAAAGGTACTTGTTGGGTTGGCGTATTTCGAGATTAGGATTTGTCACTCCGATTGTCGGAGAGGTATCTCTGAGCCCACTCGGTAATGCACATCACTATAAGCCTTGCAAGCATTGTGACTAATGAGTTAGTTGCAGGATGATGTATTACGGAACGAGTAAAGAGACTTGCCAGTAACGAGATTGAACTAGGTATTGAGATACCGACGATCGAATCTCGGGCAAGTAACATACCGATGACAAAGGGAACAACGTATGTTGTTATGCGGTCTGACCGATAAAGATCTTCGTAGAATATGTGGGAGCCAATATGGGCATCCAGGTCCCGCTATTGGTTATTGACCGGAGAGGTGTCTCGGTCATGTCTACATAGTTCTCGAACCCGAAGGGTCCGCACGCTTAAAGTTACGATGACAGTTATATTATGAGTTTATATGTTTTGATGTACCGAAGGTTGTTCGGAATCCCGGATGTGATCACGGACATGACGAGGAGTCTCGAAATGGTCGAGAAATAAAGATTGATATATTGTACGACTATATTCGGACACCGGAAGTGTTCCGGAGAAGTTTCGGATTAAACCGGAGTGCCGGAGGGTTACCGGAACCCCCCGGGGAAGTATTGGGCCTTAGTGGGCCTTGAGGGGAGAGAGAGGGCAGCTACCAGGAGGTGGCGCGCCCCCTCCCAGGAGGAGTCCTAGTTGGAATAGGAGAGGGAGGCGCAGCCCCCTTTCCCTCTCCCTCTCCCTCTCTTTCCTTCCCCCCTTCTTTTCCTAGTAGGACTAGGAAAGGGGAGTCCTACTCCTACTAGGAGGAGGACTCCCCCCCTCTCCTTGGCGCGCCCATAGGCAGCCGGCCTCCCCCTTGCTCCTTTATATACGGGGGCAGGGGGCACCTCTCTACACTTGATATACGATATTTTAGCCGTGTGCGGTGCCCCCCTCCACCATATTACACCTCGATAATACCGTTGCGGAGCTTAGGCAAAGCCCTGCGTCGGTGGAACATCATCATCATCACCACGCCGTCGTGCTGACAAAACTCTCCCTCAACACTCGGCTGGATCGGAGTTCGAGGGACGTCATCGAGCTGAACGTGTGTAGAACTTGGAGGTGCCGTACGTTCGGTACTTGATCGGTAGGATCGTGAAGACGTACGACTACATCAACCGCGTTGTGATAATGCTTCCGCTGTCGGTCTACGAGGGTACGTGGACAACACTCTCCCCTCTCGTTATGCATCACCATGATCTTGCGTGTGCGTAGGAATTTTTTTGAAATTACTACGTTCCCCAACAGGAAAATAGACCCGGGGGCCATAGGTTTCACTAGTGGCTTCTCTCAAGATAGCATAATCTACGGTGGGTGAACACATTACTGTCGAGCAATTGATAGAAAAGCGCATAGTTATGAGAATATCTAGGCATGATCATGTATATAGGCATCACGTCCGTGTCAAGTAGACCGAAATGATTCTGCATCTACTACTTTTACTCCACACATCGACCGCTATCCAGCATGCATCTAGAGTATTAAGTTCATAAGAACAGAGTAATGCATTAGGCAATATGACATGATGCAGAGATATAAACTCAAGAAATATGATATAAACCCCATCTTTTTATCCTCGATGGCAACAATAAAATACGTGCCTTGCTGCCCCTGCTGTCACTGGGAAAGGACACCACAAGATTGAACCCAAAGCTAAGCACTTCTCCCATTGCAAGACAGATCAATCTAGTAGGCCAAACCAAACTGATAATTCGAAGAGACTTGCAAAGATATCAAGTCATGCATATAAGAATTCAGAGAAGAACCAAATATTGTTCATAGATAATCTTGATCATAAACCCACAATTCATCGGATCTCGACAAACACACCGCAAAAAGAATTACATCGAATAGATCTCCAAGAGAATCGAGGAGAACTTTGTATTGAGATCCAAAGAGAGAGAAGAAGCCATCTAGCTAATAACTATGGACCCGAAGGTCTATGGTAAACTACTCACACATCATCGGAGAGGCTATGGTGTTGATGTAGAAGCCCTCCGTGATCGATTCCCCCTCCGGCGGAGCGCCAGAAAAATCCTCAAGATGGGATCTCACGGGTACAGAAGGTTGTGGAGGTGGAAATAGGGTTTCGTGGTGCTCTCGGATGTTCTCTGGGTACATGAGTATATATAGGCGAAAGAAGTCGGTCGGGGGAGCCACGAGGGGCCCACGAGGGTGGGGGGCGCGCCTACCCTCCTAGGCGCGCCTCCCTGCCTCGTGGCCGCCTCGTTGCTTCCTTGACGTCCACTCCAAGTCTCCTGGATCACGTTTGTTCCAAAAATAACTCTCCCGAAGGTTTCATTCAGTTTGGATTCCGTTTGATATTCCTTTTCTTCGAAACACTTAAATAGGCAAAAAAACAGCAATTTGCACTGGGCCTTTGGTTAGTAGGTTAGTCCCAAAAATAATATAAAAGTGTATAATAAAGCCCATTAAACATCCAAAATAGATAATATAATAGCATGGAACAATCAAGAATTATAGATACGTTAGAGACGTATCAACTGGCACCAGATCAAATCGATCGCCTCGTTGTTAGAGATACGACAAACAAATCAACTCAATGAACAACGAAGAACAAGCAGGGGACACGGGATTTTCACGTGGAAAACCCCTCCAATACGGAGGGGAAAAAACCACAGGCGCCAGCCAGCCAAACTTCACTATATCGAGGGAGGTTACAAACGCCGGGGATTTACAACTGATCAACTTATCTCGGGCGGCGGCTTATAAGAGGTATATATAATACAGATGACCTAGGTCAATACTGACTCGCTACGCTCCGCTTGGGCCCAAGCCTACCGGCGACGGGCCTTGCTCCGCTCGCTCGTCAGAAGTTAGCCTTCCTTTTTATACTTGAATTTGAAGAATAACATAACACTCGTCAAATTTGCCCGTGCTTGTGGTCTCCTCCCAAGTGTCTGTGATGTTGCTGGCCATCATCGCTGTCCCAACTGTGCTCTGCCCGACCGTCATCGAGGAACCTTGGAGAGTGGATCACGCTACTGCGGCGTGGAAACCAAACTTGAGCCAGTGTACTATTAATTCTTGCACGGAGAATGAGGTACAACAAGTTGTTGCTTTGATTATTCCATAACTTCATGCAAATCGAGCAAAATAAATAACACACATCAGTCTATATACCTCGGTGATCTGCACGCCCGGTTTCATGAATTGGTTTGTCATTTCTTCTCCTCCGCCCACGGCAACACTTTTCCTTGGCAGGGGTCAAAAGATTTTTATTTCCCCACATATTTGATGACTCATATTATCATGGTTTGGAAAAACATAGTTGTGTTATATTTTCTACGCGGAATATTGATCACATTATTAGATAAAACAAATCGGAACAACAGCCATTGCTAAGGAAAAGGAAATATATAGTATGACACATGGAATATGGATAGCAAATGACTTGCATATTTTTTCGGGGTCATTCTATTATTCTTTGGCTGCTTAATCTGAATGTGAATAAATTGCATGGAAAATAATGTGCAATCTGAAAGACCTTTTTTTGGTGGCATATCTCTCGGAAATTGTAGATTGTTCGCTATATTTGTTTATTTTGGGAAGTGCAAGTCATGGCTTTCCTAAACTCGATGCCAAGTTGATTGGAATAATTTTATATACACTTGCCACCCTGAATTGTTGTTCAGTATATGCATATGAGATACTATTGTTTCAATGGAGAAATATAGAGAACTTTTCAGGGGACGGTTTTGGTTAAATATTGTTGGTTTCACCTTGGAGAGGAAAACATAATATTTATCGATTTAACTGGCAAAGAGGAAGTGGAGGAAAATTGTGGTAATTATACCAACTTTGCATAAAAGGAATTCATGGAAGTGTTATTATTGGGCATCACTAATTTATGGAGGAAAATGGGAGTCACTCCAAGGACAAGGAAATTTGCTCTTCATTTGTTGGTATGTCTAATGATAATATTTGCACTATATATATTTATTTATTTATTTTTGGATACTCTTTCAAATAGTTGGATTATGGTGTTGGTTTATATACATCATTTATTGTTGAAATACCATAACAACTTTATTGGCATGCAACATTTTCAATGGAAAATTGGTGTACTTTGGATTGGAAATTATGCCATGAAACTCCCTTGTGGAGGAAAACTATTATTGTTATAGGACATTCTTCGCAACTTCAGTAAGAAGGGATTTGATTTATGGTTCTATCTTGAAACCCATTGTTTATGAAATACTACTTGGAAAAGGAAGAGCGAAAATATTGCTCATTGATAAAATTAGTGCATTACGGAATTTCACACAGTGGTTTATTCTTTCTTGATGCTCCATTGGAAGTTAGCAACCAAAATTGTTATTTGGGGAAGACAACCCGTGGAGAGGAATGCTGATAATGGGATGCTTGGAATTTATTATTTTTTGTCATGGATGACTTGGTTAGATATCATGGAACATAATTGAGTGGCTTACTGATTCTGGGATTCGAAACTTTAGTGGGAGGATTGTGGTACTTGGGAAGCATATATAATGAGTATTTTGACTTGCACACCTTTTCTTAAGGTGGAAGGAAATAAAAAGTTTTCGCACTTTTTTTCTTTTGGTACTTATGATATTATTTTTGGACACTCCCACTAGAGGTCAGATTATTTATTTTTATCTCATTCACCATTGACTCTTGACTGCACTTGATATGGTTATGTTTATCTTTCAAATAAAAATCTTGTACTAGAGAGGAAAATCAGTTGATTAAAGAGTTTTCAAGATTTAACAACTGATTGGTGGGGGAAGTACACTTCAGGTATATATATATCAGTTGAACATGTCAATAGCATGGAACTATTCACCATTGTAATAGACTGTTCACTCTACAATTAAATGGATGAATTGAATACTTTTACTAATATTTTTTCTGGAAGAAACAGTGCATATATACTATTGTTTGTCTATGTCATTCATCTAGCACAGTCACTCCTTATGGTTTTTAGACTGGAAGGGAACCTTTTTTTATTTTGGCAGGTGTCGGTGTCAAAACCGGTGGATCTCGGGTAGGGGGCCCCGAACTGTGCGTCTAAGGTCGATGGTAACAGGAGACACGGGACACAATGTTTACCCAGGTTCGGGCCCTCTTTATGGAGGTAATACCCTACTTCCTGCTTGATTGATCTTGATGAATATGAGTATTACAAGATTTGATCTGCCACGAGATCATAATGGCTAAACCCTAGAAGTCTAGCCTGTATGACTACGGTAATGAGTCTCTCCCCTCCGGAGTAAGTCCTCCGGTTTATATAGACACCGGGAGGATCTAGGGTTACACAAGGTCGGTTATAGAGAAAGGAATCTACATATTTGATCGCCAAGCTTGCCTTCCACGCCAAGGAGAGTCCCATCCGGACACGGGTAGAGTCTTCGGTCTTTGTATCTTCGCAGCCCATCAGTCCGGCCCATGGCTAACAGGCCGGACGCCCGAGGACCCCTTAATCCAGGACTCCCTCAGTAGCCCCCGAACCAGACTTCAACGATGAGGTGTCCGGCGCGCAGATTGTCTTCGGCATTGCAAGGCGGGTTCCTCCCCCGATGACTTCAAAGTGGTGTATTCGACCTCGCATTTAAGGTCGTACCCCTCGGCTTCTGTGTATCAACAACTCCAGCCTCCATGTGTCGAGCGAATGCGAGAGGTTAGGGTATTTTTACAAATAACACCCCGACTGGACGAGGAAGAATGTCTATTTAAAGAGATTGGATCTCAGATTCATTTGGCACCACGCGGAAAAAATTCTCAGAGATTGCTAGGAGAGTCCACTCCCACATGGCTAGCGCTCCCAGCTCCTCCTCCCGTCCCTGCGGCCCAGAAAAAGGAGAGTGGGAGAGGTGCTCCGTTCCCCAAAGTCAGCTGGAGAAGCTACAAACGCAAGTATTTCTTCCTCCTGCGGATTTGGTCCCCGTTCGGGCAGGTTGACCTCCTTCAACGGCGAGGCCCGGGAGGAGAATTTTCCCAATCCATCCGAGGGAGAACGAGGACGCTTCGTCCCCTATCTGTTAAGAGGCGTCGGGTTTCCAATTCATCCGTTCCTCAGAGGGCTTCTGGAGTACTATGGCCTCCAACTGCACAACTTCACTCCGCCCTCCATCCTGCATATCGCGGGTTACGTCGCCCTTTGCGATCTATTCTTCGGTTGTGAGGCCCATTTTGAATTGTGGAGGAAGTTATTCTGTCTCGTCCCGCGCAACCATGAGGGATCAATATTCGAAGTGGGCGGAGCCGAAATATGGCGCATCACCGAGACTGGATACCTATCCGGCACACTGAAGAAGGCATCCGAAGAGTGGCCTTCCAAATGGTTCTATATTGAGGACGTCGCACTCCCGGACCCAGTCCGGAGGGGTCTCCCCGAGTTCACAAGCGTTCCTTTGAAGAAGCGCCACAACTGGCGCCCTCGGAGCCTCGAGGAGGAAGATAGTGCGGATGTTCATCAACTCATGAGCAAGATAAGAACGCTCGCTCAATCCGGATTATCAATAGTAGAAGTGATGGCGACCTCCATAGTTCGGGGGGTTCAGCCACTCCAGTACAGAGGGCTTCCCATGTGGCACTATAATGGTGAGGACGACACCTCCCGCTGCGGCAGGAAGGGTCCAAACACCCCCACTGCTTTGGCCAAAATATTGGCCGAACTGTTCAATGGGGAGGAAAAGGAGTTCTTGCATATGAAGCGCAGAGATGGATATTCCATGTATAGTCCTCCTAGCTGGGTAAGCCCCAACTCCTCTGCTCTACTCATTCCACTCCCTGAACCACTTATAACCAACATTAACTCGTCCATTTATAACAGCACTGGCGCAAGATTTCCGAAGGGCTTCACAGCCCCGCCCCGCAGCCCGAGGGCCATAACCGGGACCTTGACCCTAGATTCGAAGAGGATCCAGACATATTCGTGGTGCTTGAGGACAGGGTGTTTTACCAGACGAGCTATGACAACACAGAGGTGGCCATCACCGCCGACTACCCTGGTCTTCTTCCTGCCTCCCACGTAAGTAACTAGGAGACATCTCACCCGAAAGGGTTCCCCCGTTCTTCCTCACCCACCGCACTGTCTCGTGCTTCAAAGGGGAGGCGCTCGACGCGCTATGCTACTCCAAGAGCGATTCCAAAGAGAGCGGCTCCCGTACCGGGCAAGCCTTCGAAGAGGAAGGCGAATGAAGACATGGTCGGGCCCTCATCAAAGAGGTACGAGTTTCGCAAGTATGTTTTTGTTTAATAGTCGCATCCAACTGTGACTTTCATGTGTGTCCTATATCAGGAAAAGAGTTCGCCGGACTGTGTCCGGGGATCCGGCCCGATATACTCCCGACAGCCGGGATCCGGCCCCAACCGAGGAGCCGGGGGCCGATATGGGAGTGACGCCGGACTGTCCTTCCACTGAGGGCTCGGAAGATATGTCCGTCACCAACTCGGAAGTGGAGAGCGCCATGAATCACCGGCGCCGGAGGGCCATTTTACGAGACCCACGCTTCTCGGAAGAGGCTTTTAATGCCTTCAGCTCGGCTGATGCCTACATCCGAGCTGCTCGAGATGGGCTTAGCAGAGCCACAAAGCGGCATTTAAAGGATGCGCATGTAAATTTACTGTGTCCGAATATGATAATCATATGCCAGTAGCCCCCGAGACTTAAAGTAGTTGGTACAACTGATTTGCGGATCACTGTATGATCAGGTTCTTGCTGAGAAGAACGACCTGCTAGCCCAAGAGACAAGTGCCGGACACAGTTAACTGCAGTTACCGCCGAACTAGAAAAATCCAAGAAGGCGTCTGCGGGTAATATTTCCCTCCATCGAGAAATAGTAATTGTATAGCAGCTGTGTTTATACTGCGGCTTATCGCATAACAGGATCGTCAGATCAACTGGAGGAGAAAGAGGCAAAAAGACTACATGCCGCAGGCGAGCGGGTGCTGGCCCGAGTCAGACAGGAGAAAAACAAACTCCAAGATTCAAACACCCAGCTGGGCGAAGAACTGAAAGATGTGCGGGCCCAGTTGGCCGACTCCGTAAAGGAGAACAAAAGGCTGCGAGGCGGCATATTCAGTATGTGACCGAACGATACCTTATAGTAATTTGGACATAACAGGGACTGACAGAGTTATGTCTGCAGGTATGCTGACCGGTCGTCCCGAAGAGGAGATGTCCGGATTCTCGGGCGATCTGCTACAAGAGCTGTCGCGCATGCATGAGCAAGCTCGATAGGCGATGCGAAGCGTTGCCAAGGCCTCGTGGCCATCTGCCTCTCCTTCAGGAAAGATGGAGGAGCTCCTAGAGCTATTCAAGGGAGCGCGGCGGCGCTTTCGATTGTGGAAAATATTGGCCTGCGGGGAAGGTGCGCGAGAGGCCTGGGCCATGGTGAAAACACGGTACACCAAGCTTGATCCAAATCATATGGCTCGGGTCGGACCTCTAGGGTCAGACGGGAAAGAAGTTCCCGTTAGTTTGGTATATGACCAAGTAAAAGTAGCCGCCAAGTATTCCCAGCAGGATTGTAAGTTAGATAGCCTGCTGGACGATATAGAGGATGAAATGTTTGAGTCCAAGTGACTATGTATTTTCCCTCTAGCTGAATTATAAAACGATTGTCATGGCAGACCTTTTCGCTTCGACCTCTGGACTCGAAGGTGCAGAGTGTTTCCGAATACCAGTGCGGCCGAATAGACCGGTGTATGCTTGGAAACCAGGCGTATGGGTCATAGTTGCTTGAACAGACAAGTTGTATCTGGCTAGTTATGTTATATTACATTAAGATTGTAAGAAACATCTTCCAGAGAGAATAGTTCCGTTAAGGGTTCCTTTCCCTGGGTGTGCATGCGTTAATGCGCATGTCCGAACTATGATTGAAAAATCACAGTATGTTTTAACTTCTGGGGGTTCACAATGTAGTGAATGCAAAAAACATCTTTAATCCACTGACCGAATATTCTCTTAAGAACGCTAGCTTTCGGCTTCACCCAGTATGAGGTACACATCTGGATGACCCGGCAGTAACAATCGCAGAGGTGCTCCCTTTATGCCCTAGCCGAACTAACGGGAACGTAGGGCATAAGCACAGGAGCCAGGAACCCAGCTTGGCCAAAACTTAAGTCATATCGATGCATATAATGGCGAAGAAAAGGGACATATGGAAAAATGCATATGTGATGAGCTTAGTGCTCAGAAAGTAATAATAGCAAGCTTCTGTTCAAGAAGCCCCCAGGTATGATGGACATGCATGTGTGAAGATGTGCATCACGGGTGCGCGGCCTAACCGCATGAAAGCTTTAAAGCTAAAGAGAAAAAGTGAAAAGAGAGAAAAAACGAAGGAAACATCAAAGGGGAAGGAGACGAACACAAGAGTTTGGCGCTAGGCATAGAATCTTCGGAGTCTGGCCGCGTTCCAGGGGTTCGGCTCTAGGCGATTGTCTGACGCATCACGCAAGCGGTACGCTCCTCCGGTGAGAACTTCGTCCATGATGAAGGGACCCTCCAATTTGGGCTTGAGTTTGTCCTTTTTCTTCTCCGGCAAGCGTAGAACGAGTTCGGCAACGTTGTAAGTCTTGGCCCGTACTTCCCTGCTTTGATATCTGTGGGCTTGTTGTTGATAAAATGCCAAACGGGCTTTTGCAACGTCGCGCTCCTCCTCCAGGGCGTATAGGCTGTCCTGCTGATCGAGCTCGGCCTCTCTCTCTTCGTACATGCGCACTCGAGGTGAGTCATGAATAATGTCGCAGGGTAGTACCGCTTCTGCGCCGTACAACATAAAGAAAGGTGTGTATCCGGTAGTACGATTGGGCGTGGTTAGCAGTCCCCAGAGTACGGAGTCGAGCTCCTCAACCCAGTGCTTGTCTGATTCCTTCAAAGATCACACCAGCCTGGGTTTGATGCCGCTCATAATAAGACCATTGGCCCGTTCGACTTGGCCATTTGTTTGCGGGTGATAGACGGAGGCGTAATCAAGCTTAATGCCCAGATTGGCGCACCAATTTTTCACCTCATCAGCTGTGAAGTTGGAGCCGTTAATGATGCTATGTGGGACACCATAACGGCGTACAACGCTGGATATGAAGTCTATCACTGGTCCGGCCTCGGCCGTTTTAACTGGTTTGGCCTCTATCCATTTAGTGAATTTTTCCACCATGACCAGCAGATATTTTTTTTATGGCTTCCTCCTTTAAGGGGTCCGACCATATCAAGCCCCCAGACCGCGAAAGGCCAGGTGATGTGAAAGTGCGTTATATCGACTAGAGGGGGGGTGAATAGGCGATTTTTATGAATTCTTCACTGAGGAATTTGCTAGTGAGGAAATTCCTTAGCGAAGAACTACTTGCAGCGGAATAAGTACTCAAAAGTATGCATAGCAGAACACAAGCATGGTCATCATGATGAAATGAAGACAAGCATAGAGTACAGAAAGCGTAAACACAGGATAACACAGGATGAAGACAAACAGACTGAAGAAATTGAACTGAGGAAATTGAGAAAGTCTTCAGTCAAAGTCTTCAAACACAGATATGAACAAGTGCACAACACAACTATGAGGAAATGAAAGAGTTTGAGGAAATAGAACCAGTTGGCTTGGTGAAGACAATGATTTGGTAGACCAGTTCCAACTACTGTCTCAGTTGTACGTCTGGTTGGAGCGGCTAGGTATTTAAACCTAAGGACACACAGTCCTCACCGTATTCTCCTTGAGCTAAGGTCACATAGACCTCGCCCAATCACTCGTGGTAAGTCTTCAGGTGACTTCCAAACCTTCACAAACTCGCTCACTCGGTGATCCACAATTTCCTCTTGGATGCTCTAGACTATGATGCCTAACCATTTGGAAGAAGCACAGTCTTCAAAGGTAACAAGCATCGGATCCACGCAGGATCAATCTCTTCAGTGATGCTCAATCACTTTGGGTTTGTAGGTGTTTGGGTTTTCCTCACTTGATGATTTTCGCTCAAAGTCCTCGGAGGATTGGATGCTCTCAAATGACAAGTGTCAGTTTCTCTCGGAGCAGCCAACCAGCTAGTGGTTGTAGGGGGCGGCTATTTATAGCCTAGGGAGCAGCCCGCCATGATAAGACATAAATGCCCTTCAATGATATGACCGTTAGGTGGGTAGATATTTTGGGACAGCTGGCGCATAGCACAGCAACGGTCGGAAATTTGAGTATCAAATTCCTCAGGGCTACCATGTTCCTCACTGTGTAGGCAATCCGTACTGGTGAATTCCTAACTCCTCAGTCAGAATAAATTCCTCGGAGACCAGAAGAACTTCGTCTCTGTCACTGAAGAATATGACTGAACTATATGAGATTTCCAATGGCTTCACTCGAAGGGATTGGTAGGTGTAGGATTTTGAGTTGAGCACATGGAAATTTTTCCTTAGTATTCCTCGACCCCCTTTAACAGTACGGTGTTTCCTATGACTCAAGAAAGAGAAAATGAAACTACGAAAACAAAAGTCTTCACGCTTCATGTTCCTCAAATGAATACCAAGTCTTCAAGGTCACAACAATTTCTTCACTTTCAAAGTCTTCAGAAATCCAAAGTCTTCAGTCGAAGAACTTCATTTTTAGGGGTCGACTTTCACTGTAAATATCAAACTCCTCATAGACTTATAGACCTGTGTACACATACAAACACATTAGTCCCTTAACCTATAAGTCTTCAATACACCAAAATCACTAAGGGGCACTAGATGCACTTACAATCTCCCCCTTTTTGGTGATTGATGACAATATAGGTTAAGTTTTCAACGGGGATAAACATATGAAGTGTAAATACTGATATTGAGGAATTTGATTACAAGATATAGAAGAACTCCCCCTGAAGATGTGCATAGCGAGGAATTTGATTTTGAAGCAATGCACACTTGAAGATTTGAATCCTGGAGATCTCCCCCCTATATCTTGTAATTCATACACGCATTTGACATAATATATGAAGAATTTGAAATGCATGATGAAATATGGTGACTGATGTAATTCAGCATGCGTGCAATAACATTAACGAAGAATAAGCATGCAGAAGAAACAACAAAAGTATCAGGCCACCATAGAGTTTAAGTTTACAACTCGATCCAACAAAGTCATCAGAAGAACGAGAGTTGTAACTTAGAAAAAAACGCCCATATAAGATAGAACCGCTTGAAGACTAACTCAAATTTCTCCCCCTTTGTCATCGAATGACCAAAACGTTCGAAAATGAGGACTAACGCCCCTGAAGAATATCAAGGTGATGAAGGAGCGTCAGCATTGTTGGGGTCGTTTGTTGTAGTAGGGCTTGCCGCAGTGTCGTCCAAGTCTTCATGGTCATCAGTGTCACGTGATGAAGAATAGGAGTTGGCCACCAAGGAAGGAACCTTGACCTTCTTGTACTTCTTCGGAGGAGGTGCAGCCCAGTCAAAATCTTCCTTGAGACCCATTTTCTTCAGATCTTCTTCACCATATATGTGCGACAGAACAACCCAGGTGCGGTTGAGGGTTTCATGAAGGCAGTAATGGTTTTTCTTCACTGCATTATGGGTAGCAGTCATGTTGTGACGAATTGAACCAAACTGACGCTTGACCCATTTGTGATTGCGATCAACCTTCTGGTGAAGACTGAGGAGAAGCTCACGGTCAGTCATCACCCTGGGAGCTGTGCCTTGAGGATTTGGCTTGGCTGCGTGGGCGGCAGAGTCATGGGTGGCAGAGTCATCATTGGTGGAGTAGGATGCAGCCTTGCGAAATTGACCATCCAATGGACGAATGCCTTCATCAATAATAGCAGTAGCCTTGCCCTTTTCATCAGCTGAGGAAAATGTCCGTTTGAGGACTTCAATTGGGGGCAAGTAGCTGCAATGGTTCATTGTATCAGCTTTGTAGTTGAGTGAAGACCTTGTTCTGATGAATCTCATAATCCACGGAGCATAAGGCTTCAACTCAAACGGTGACATTGCGACATTGGCCAGAGTCCTCATGAAGAAATCATGGAAGTTGACGGGAACGCCATGAATGATATTGAAAAGCAGATTCTTCATGATGCCAACGACTTCTTCTTCATCCGAGTCGTGGCCCTTGATAGGACTCAATGTCTTCGTTAGAATGCGATAGACAGTCTGAGGCACAAATAACAATTCCTTCACAAGGAATTTTGTTCTTGGGGCCTGACCTGGCTTCAATGGCTTCATCAGCACTTGCATATAGTGATCTGTAAGCTCAGTCATTGTAGACGCAACAAGCAGCTTCAAGGGGAGGACTGAGAGGCAAAGCACGAAGAAATTCAGTAGCTGGTGCCTTGTAGTGAGTATTTTCAGACATCTAGTCCAGCACCCATGAATTCACATCTTCAGAGTCTCCGGTGATGTGCAGAGTTGCATAAAATTGAAGAATGAGCTCTTCATTCCAGTCACATATATCAGTGCAGAGATTTAACAGTCCAGCGTCGTAAAGAACACTGAGGACTGGCCTGAAGCACGGCAGAGATTCCATATCCACGTGAGGAATGTGCTCATGATCGAAGACTTTGTCTTTGTTGAACAGCACTGAGGAATAAAAATTTGCCTGGCTGGGAGTCCAGAAACGCCTCTTCCTAATGCGAGCAGAGTCATAGGGATTGTAGTCTGTGAAGAATACGTGCTCGCCGAAGAAATCATCAGCCTTGAATTTTTGCTTCCTTGAGAATGGATCCTTTGGCTTGGGCAGAGGAGTGTCAGTGAGTTGCATCACAACCTCATGAATCGCAATATCAGGTTCTTCAGGCTGAGGAATTTCTGGTTCCTCTTCAGTGGCAGCTTGGTTCTTCAATTCTTCATTTTCATTTTCTTCAGCACTAGCGGCTAGAATGTCTTCATGAGCTTCATCAGATCCCATTTGAACTGTAGTTGCTGGGGACTGAGGAATTTGTTGCAATGGAGTGAAGAGTAGAGAGTTGGGGTGCCGACTTTCCCAAAAGTCATCATTCTTCACTGGTGTGGTACAGCCAATGTCCACATCTTCATCTTCCAATTCTTCAACGCCGGCCTCTTCAGCAGTAAACTGAGGCATAGGCGAGGAAACTGTGGGGGTTGAAGGGATTTTATCCACTTTAATTTCTTCATCCATCTGCTCTGACGAAGTAGCAGAAGCATTTTCTTCATCAGATCCGCTAGGGATCACATATTCTTCATCAAAAGGGACTATTTCCTTTGATGGCATGGAGGAAACAGGAACAACATCAATTGGATTAGCAAATGAGCTTGTCAATTTCTTCATCTTCTTCGGTGCTGAAGAATCTGAAGGAGCTGATGCTTTCCTTTTCTTCACTGCTGCACGCTCCGCAGCCTTGGTCTTCTTCACATCTGATGCAGATGGAAGAATTGGAGTTGGGGTAGGCCCAGGAGGAGCAGAGGAATGTGGTTGATTTTCTTCAGGCACAACTGATGCAGTTGCCCTGACTTCTTCATTTTGTTCAGGCGCACCACTAGTGGATGCCCTGGCAATTTCATCAGCGGCTGGAATGCAGTCATCAGCCCTGGAACTCACATTTTCTTCAGCAGCCTGATTTTCATCAGCGATGCTGGCATGTTCTTCAGTTGGCTGAGCAGACGCTTCAGCCTGAGGAATTTTTTGTTGCGATGGGGCTGCAACATTGGAGGTGAACATCTTAGTCAGTTTAACAAACCTGACCTTGGCTCCTTTCCAATCAACATAGTAAGCATTGAAATCATCGCTGAGGACTTCGATTTCAAACTGGATCTTTACAAGTTCATCAGTTGTCATAGAGACAACGTTGTTCTTCAGGAATTTCTCCTTCCTGTACTGCGCTTTCTTGAGCTGCCTGGCCTTCTCAAATTTCCATTTTTCTTCTTGGATGAAGGTAGTCAGCATATGACTTTGACCAGGAGTCAGCTTGAAGTCAGGCATAGGAGTGTTTGGGTCCTTGTGCCAGAGATCAATGTAATCGAGGATCAACTTTGGATCCAAAAGCATAGGCACATTTGTGCCCTTGGCTCTAGCGGCCCTCACTTGCCTATCTCTGATGATTTCAGCAAGTTCTTCATCATCAGCTTCGTCTTCTTCAGACGGCACTTGGAAGGGGACCTGCTTCCAGCAGTGGTCTTTGTCTTCAGCAGAGAGGGTCCTGTTGAAGAATTTGGTGCAGGTGAGGAACTAGCTGAAGCTCCTGACACTACAAAAAAATACACTTCCGTGATGATACGTGTTTGTCACAGTAGGTCGCATTTTTTGTCATGCATGTACATCCATGACAAATTTATGACAGAATCAAGATAGTCATACCTGTGCTATCGTAGAAGTGTTCCATGACATTACCAAAATTATCATCAGGGAAGTGTCCACTTCCATGACGATAAATCGCGCGTCACAGAAGTGCTTTCGTCAAGGGTGACCGACACGTGGCATCCACCGTAACGGAACGCCGTTAAGCTATCGGGTCGGGTTTTGGATCCGATAACCCGTTAACAGCCCAGACCAATGGGAATTTTCCACGTGTAAAATCATCATTGGCTGGAGGAAACCCGTGTCGGCTCATCGTTGGGACAGATGTCATCCACTCACCGGACAGAAGGCGCCTATGATACGTCGACACGTGGCACGGCCCAACAGTGGCCCACTCCTGTGAAAAGGCCGGCCCGTTTGACTTGGTCAAAAGCTGGCGGGCCGGCCCATGGAAAGCCCGTTAACGGCCTGTTCGCATATAGCCCATTTACAGCCCGCTAACCCAAGGCCCGTTACGCCCTATCCGAATTAGGCCCAGTAGCGTCATCTGGGCCATCCAATATGATTCCAGCCCGTTTTCACTTCTGGCCCATGTATAGCCCATGACGTCTTTCGGCCCATATGAGGCCCTTTGTAACTCTTGGCCCATTAGCGGCCCGTGCTGAAACTGGCCAGTAATGAACAGTGTATTACTTTACACCCATTAACGGCCCGTGGTGAAACTGGCCCGTAATGAACAATGTATCACTTTATACCCATTAACGACCCGTTATTCCGTTGAGCCGTTTCCAGCCCAAGTTAACTTTCGGCCTTCTGAGGGCCCATTTATTCTTGGGCTCATTTGCAGCATTCGGTTACTTACGGCCCATTACTGTCATTTTCTGCTTGTGGGCCAAATTCAGCCCGTCGTTACAGTCGGCCCGCTTGTGGACCGTTAGTCTGTTGGGCCATTTTCATAGCATCACCAAATACGGCCTATTAACGGCCCGTTATGGTCAGGCCATAAAACGTACGATTTCCATTAAATTCCCATCTACGGCCCATTAAAGGCCCGTACAAGACCCATAAATGAGTCGGCGGCCCATGGATCCTACGAGACGTAGAAGGCCCATGGATCCTATGAGACGTAGAAGGCCCATGAATCCTACGAGACGTACAAGGCCCATGGATCCTACGAGACGTAGAAGGCCCATGGATCCTACGAGACGTAGAAGGCCCATGGATCCGACGGCCCGTGAAGGGCCATGGTCGGGCGAGTTGGCCCCCGTTTGAACAATATAGCATATTCAAAGAATTATCCTACTCAATACTATACAACAAAGAGATCAAGGCATAGAAAGGTAGAATAATCCTACACTATACAATAAAGAAATTACAGCCGATTATACCCACTGGGCATTATGGTTCGGCACAGGTGATAATAAAGCATACACCAACAGCAAATTACATACACTGGGCAAATACAGCTCATACATCATGGACGCGCATCAACTTAACTCCATTTGAACTATAATCTCTTCAGAAAATAGGATTGGCCGGATTCAGATAGCACAAATTTCAGTCTGCAAAATCTCCAATTCCTTCATGGTTACCTCAGTGTCTTGTTTCATTTTTTTGACTCCTGCCTCTAATACCTGCATGTCCAGTCTCAACTTGTTGATTATACGTTGACAATCATGTACACGTTGTCTTGCCACCTCTAGTTGATGCTTGAGAACATCAACACATTCCAATTCCGATCCATAATCATTCGGTAACGGCCATGCCGCACTGCTCGCAGATCTTTGTGTTGATGTCACTTCATCCTGAAATGTTTCTGTAAGTACACATGACTAGGGCAAAAATATAGTTACAACAGTGAAGCGAACAAGACACTATTTTGTACTACATGGCAAAACAGGACTAACAATAATGTTGCACGTCACTTTAAAAAAAAATGTTACACGCCATGAAGCATAAGCAGGTGATATTTTAAAAATTATAAAAAAGATAGTCTGTGCAGCCTGCATACAGAAATCCCTCTTAGCTCACCAGAGGAGCATGATGTTGGGGCCCAATCGAAAACACATACAAGTTACAAATTTAGACAACACGTTACGTATAAGTAAGCAAGCAGTTGGCCATTCTGTGCCTCAATTAAAGTCTTAGGGAGCATAATGAACAGCAGAGGGTTTCATACAAACATACTACAGCAGGCAAAACTATGCAATCATTAGCGTAGTATAAACTAGATTGTGAGCCTCATGCAATAATAGTTGGTTAATAGACTTCAAAGCTTTAGGCACACTTCGGCAGAGTAATTAAATGGTAAGGCCTTTAATTATGTCAACTAATAGTGATACAAGTACCGAACATCAGGCATGATTATTTGGGCATCTCATTAACTGAGGACAAATAAAGCAATTGAAAAGAGAAAATTAACTATGCCTGAAACAAACAAGGAATTGAACTGTTGAGTTGCATACAGTGACTTACCTTAGCAGGTTGAAGAGGCTCAACGCAGCTCCTACTTCTCTTGCAAGGCTCCTTCCTAACATCTTGTACTTGGAAATCCTCAATCTTATCTTCATTGCACCCCCTCTGCAAGGTGACACAAACTAGTTACTCGTCTCCTTGGAAGATAAATATGCATACTTTCCAGTCTGTGAACACAAAAGGATGAGATTATAACAAAACAACACCACATAATGAAACATGCCGCATCTCTTGCACTTGCACACAATGAAACGAGCATTTACTATGTCTGCACTATGTAAAAACTAGGCATACCTTCAAACTGGATCTCCAGGTACTCTTGGAGAGCCTACTGTAGTGTACAGCCAAACCTTTATGTCACCTATGAGTAAGACAAGGCCCCACTATAGCAGCCCTTAGTGTTTAAATCGTTGACAAGCTCTGTTAGAGTGTTAGGTCAAGAACAGCAAGTAATCAAAGCAAACAGTCCTAGTATGGCTGGCTGATGCAAACACGCAATTGAACAGATGTGTGAGCAAATCTTACATATCAAGAAAAGAAGCAAAGAAGGAGGCTTAAAGACCATTACTTGACTGACCAGATTTAAGGGGCATTTAAACATCATGTGCAACGTATGAACTAACATAAACATTGCATATTCTAGATTCTACAATGGAATGCACATGTATTAGGTTATGCCATGTATGATGATGCCTAAATGTACAGATAGCAGGCAGGAGTGATTCATCATTGCACGCACAATCGAATTGCAGGTTAAGGGCCAGTTCGATTCCGCCTTTTCAGGGCATATTGTCAAAATAAGCCATAAAAGATGTAAAGAAGTCATTTTTGAGTTATGGGCTTGGGCTTAACTAATTTCGCTTTGGAGGGGGGTGTTTCGGGTAGAACCTCACTAAAAATTAAAGGGAAGGGGAATAGTGAAATGACTCTGTTGTCTGCCTATATTACACTCAAAATGCAACTGTTGACGCCCGTGTCACACCTGACCCTCAAGTAAAAACAAACACGCAAGCATCCATTGCCATGCCCGCTTGCATCTCCTCTCCCCTTTCCCTCTACCTCGATCCCCTGCCTGCAGCACTAGGGTTCCTCCAGCGAGCCGTTGCCACTGGTCCCATCTGGCCTGGTCCTCGACGATGCTATGTCCAGCTAGGCTACATGGCCGGCGGGTAGGGGCAAATCTCCCTGGCTGTTCCTCCCTCTGGCGCCGCCCCTCATTCTCATGGTCTCCAGCAGCTGCTCCACTGTGGTTCGTCCAACGCACTACTCCGGCGGGCGCTGCACAACTACGGCTGATGCCACACTGCGGCAGAAGGCACCTTATTCCCCCTCCCCTCCTCCCAGGCCATGGCCTTGAGGTGCTGTTGAAGGATGAGCTCATCCAACAAGGTGAGGATCTCCTCTGATTTTTTGCCAAATTTTCATTCTGATCCACTATACAATGAATTTCTATGAGCTGCTTCTACTGCTGCTATATGATGCATTGCTATGAGCTGCTCCTGCTGCTGCTATATGATGAATTGCTATGAGCTGCTGCTGCTGTATGATGAGTTGCTATGAGCTGCTGCTATATGATGAATTGCTATGAGCTGCTGCTGCTGCTGCTATATGATGAGTTGCTACAAGCTGCTCCTGCTGCTGCTATATGATGAATTGCTATAAGCTGCTCCTGCTGCTGCTATATGATGAATTGCTATGAGCTGCTCCTGCTACTGCTATATGATGAATTGCTATGAGCTGCTGCTGGTATATGATGAATTGCACACTGCTGCTGTTGTATGATGAGTTGCTATGAGCTGCTGCTGTTGCTATATGATGCTTTCAGGTGGTGCTGCTATATGATAATAACCAGCCACTTGGACCATCGAATTTCAATAAATAATTGTTCTTCATTTAAATGTGGGTCATGCGTTCTTCGTTTAAATTAGGCAATGGGATCTCTATGGAAAACATTGACCAAAGTAGATTGTGCCAAGTAGATGGTATCTTTGTATTTGCATTTTGAGCAAATAGTGATGGTCTGTTTTCCTATCATATTAATTACTGCACTGGGTTCAATTTGTGATGTTTGCAAGTCAAATTAATTTCCATATGGGCAGCAAAATGAAAAAAAATATAATGCAATCTAGACTTTTCGCTGATCATACCAAAGATAAGCTGAAAACGCAATGAAAAGAACTGGTTGGCTTATTACATGGAGCTTATATTCATAGGTGCTTATTTTCTTAGAATAACTCGTAATAACTGTCCCTAAGAAACTTGGCTAATAGAACTGGCATACAAATAACATGTCACGATGATTGCAATGGAGGAGTGACGTACCTTAGCACACTGTATAGGCTCACCGCTGCCTGTCCTTTCTTGCGATGTTCCATGAAATTGCCACATACATCTTGTACTTTTTCATTGTGTAACCCTATCTGCAAGTTGACACAGCTAATTTCAGACATCTCTACATGATACTACATTGCATATCCCTTGCGCATATTTAAACCACCAATTAACGATTGTGTGCATACCATAAACTAGCCATGACTCTGTATGCTGGACTAGCAGGCACTCTAAGGGAGCCTAATGTAGTGCACTGGAATTCCTACATGCCACCTACGATTTTGTGTAATGTACTGCCCCTGTTCCTAAATATATGTCTTTGTAGTGATTCCAGTATGGACCACATACAGATGTATATAGATGCATTTTCGAGTGTAGATTCACTCATTTTGCTCCGTATGTAGCCTATAGTGGAATCTCTAGAAAGACTTATGTTTAGGAACGAAGGTACGAGGTAGTATCATGTATGACATCTACATATCTAATTTAGCAGCCAGTAGTAGAAATCATTGTCTGCACAGAGGGATTACTGGTCGAAAATCCTAGCAAAGCACGCTGGTAGGCACAGAACAATACAAGAGAGAGAGAGACGCGCTTACAAGATCATAGCAATGCCTCAGTCCAGGATCTTGGTTGGCCAAGCTGTTAGATCCAGAAGAAACATCGTCCTTGTAGTTTTTGCCAGCTGCATAACAGGTAACAACGACCGGTTAGTATATTTGAAGTACATCGGGCAGGTGATGGTGGACGAGTTTAAAGGTGACAAGTACCTAGGCCGTGGCGGGTGCTTGGCATCTCTCCAGACGGCGGGAATCAGGTTAGAAACATCGAGGGTGATGACGTTATGCTGGCTGTCGGGGTCCGGTAAGGAGATCTAGAACCGTCGAGTAGGGTGTTTGTGGAGCGGCTCCGGTACGGTGGACTACGGTGTGGGCGAAGCGGATCTATGGCCATGGACGAGGGCATAGGTGAAGATGCTCCGGTGGTTGGGTTAAGGATGGTGTTGACGACGCGGATCTGCGGCCGTGGACGGGGCGTCAGAAGCTGCTCCGGTGGTTGGGTTAAGGATGGTGTCGACGATGCGGATCTGCGGCCGTGGACGGGGCATCAGAAACTGCTCCGGTGGTTCGGTTAAGGATGGTGTCGACGATGCG